>NW_024537883.1:0-22271 GCF_016628075.1 Suillus paluster | reverse complement strand
ATGTGGTTTTTTATCTGAAGTTTACAAGGTTCACACTGCAGGATTCCCTCACAAAACAACTAAGGAAGTGATTTGGGCAAGTAATATGACCGAAAAAACATATCGTAAAAAATGACGATCTGGCATCAGGAGAACTATTGTATTCCAGCTGGGACTATGGTATTCGGCAACCATTGGTAAGTATTGTGCTTCAAGTCACAAAGTATATGATGATTATTGCCTTAGGTCCATCTCTCGAGATCCAGAAGTGTACCCTGAGCCTTACGCGTTCAAGCCTGAACGTTGGATTGACGATCACGGTCGCCTGAGAGACGATTTGAAGTTCTTTGTCTACGGGTTTGGTCGGGCGGTAAGGTCCGCCTTTCAGCTATTGGTGCTTTGAATGACATTCTTTCCAGTGTATGCCCCGGTCAACATGTTGCGAACAGGTAAAAATATCCTTCCACGCGCATCGTCTTCGAGCGTCTTCCCAGCTCACTTCAATCAATATAGATCGGTATTCATCAACTCACTCCTTATTCTCTGGGCCTTCCGGCTCGCTCTGGATCCTACGCAGCCGTTGGATGACATGATTTACATGAACGCAGACATACCAAAGAAGCCGTGCCCGATCGAGTTTGAGGCGAGGATTCCAGAAACAGAGCTCAGGCGCATGATGCAGGATTATCTTGAGGTTGCATGAGAAATCGTGACGTTTCGAGTCTCGAGATGGATGTTCTTACTAGTAGAGGTATCGGTCACTGCGAGAGCATCTGGCGGGCTGGATATATTCAAGTATCTTGGCACAACCCTGTACAGACGAAAGATTGATACCACTTGACGTGGCATGTGGATTTTGACTGACGCGGCTGTGACGATGCGCTGACCGGCGGTAAAATGAGGCTTGATGCGGCATGTGTGTGGCTTGACATGATAGTTGCGTAGGGCCTGACGTGGTCTTGACGCAGCATCAGGGTGAGGCTTCACATTATGATAGTACTGACGGTGCATATAGCTTGACAAGGTGGGTGACGACGAGACTTGGCAGGCTGACAGCACTTCATGCAACCTCATCTGAAAGTTAACATTAGATCCCATTATAGAGAACACGAGAGGGATATTACAAGTCGATAGTAGACTCCCGAGCTGTACGAACACGGAAGTCCACAACAGAACATGATATTCGAAGGTTAGTATATCCTGTCCAAAGGTATAATCTGTTGGCACGACCGCGTCATTTCAACCTGGCGCCTACGAATGCGGCCGCTGTTTTTTTGCAAGGTGATATTTTGTTCCACGTCAGCGGCCAAATTGCCAACAGACCTTCTTCCACAAGGTAGATCTTAGGTAGCAATCTGGTGGCATTGCAGATCTCATCTATTCGAAAGGGAATTTCAGGTGGATAGGTTCTTCACATAAAAACAAGATGTCTTCCTACTGTCCCCTTCAGATTTGTTTGATCCCATATCACACCCTCACAAACAATGCATTGCTCCTTTATCCTCGCCGTTGTTGCTGGTTTGACAGCATCAATATCTGCAGCATCAGTACCCGCCAGTGACCCTAACAGTGAAGGATGTCCTTTCATGTGCTTCAAGAATAGCAACTGCAATGGCTGCCCTACCGACTTCTACGAGCGTAAATGCGTGAGTATAAGTAGTTTGCGTCCTAGATTTAATCACATGACTCACCGGCGTGGCAGGTCTGGTTTTTCTGCGTCTAGTGGCAGTAAGTTGTATTTCTGCTTTCACATCGGTGCTGATGTATGATTGATGGCATGACGCGTGAAGCCTCGATCGGATGCACGACCATTGGGAGTGGGATAAAGACTTTGGTGGCGGCGGAGGCGAAATTTGGGGGGATCAGGCAGTGCCAGGATGATATCTACTTTCTTTGGAGAGGAGGTTGGAGGTTGAGAAGTCAGAGCTCTTGCAAGAACAAGGGTTAGCGGTGTGTTATGTAAGCAGTTAACTCCCTAACCATACTACACATGGCTCGTGGCTCGCTACATCAGCAATACTTAGAATCCTATATCTTTTTTATGATCATTCAAGCACTCTTTCAACTTGAACGGACACTCGAGGACCTTGCACGAGAGCTTAATATGGATATAAATTGCACACTAGCCATACAACAAGCTCGCTACCTGAATTTTCTGTGGTGAAGCACAGGTACGAGCGGATGGGAGGGACGCTAGTTAGCCGAGTTTAATCTTTTTTACACAAGTCTAATTGGTTGATACTTATGACTAAGCTTTCACGTGCGGGCTTACCTTAGGGCCAGTTCCCTTTGCCTTTGTGGCACGCGCTCTGGGCGCTCTCGGCTTGTCGATCATGCCGAGCGATCTCAACAATCTCGACCTCTACCTGACATGACTGAGCAATTAGGAGGCAGCCCCCCTTCTCATCTGCTCGTCGTTGTGTCAGGTACGTCGCTGGTATCAATCTCTAGTTAGTGTCTCTTCTCATCTGCTCGTCGTCGTGTCAGTGCTTAACTTTTCGGCTATCAAATTTTATCATTGAAATTCAATTTCTCATCAATGACTGATAATGCTGAAGCATCATCACAAACCCGTCATTCCTCACCAGGAAGTGACCACCATTCCGACAGATCTGAATCCTTTAATTCAGAAGTCGTCGAACAATGTATCAAATCTGTCATCAACTACCGAAAACATAGAATATCAAAAGGTGAAGCAATACTCCGCATTCATCGGGAGCTTGCAATCGCGACCGAGAATGAAGATAGCGCCACCTTTAAATCTGGATTCAATCACTATCTTGAACTCCTCGATGACGCCCAGAAGGATGATGAAATCAGGGAGAATGACCGACAACATGGACAGACATGTTCGGAACATGACGATGAAATCTCTGAAAAGGGGTCGAGCTCTCAACAACGAATTAGATGAGGATTTGTCGGATCAAAAGAGACTGAGATTGATGAAAACTCAGACATCAAATCCGGAGAGGAGTTCGTGCAGTGGAGGAAAAGAAGAAAGATCTCCAGCGACCAGACCAACTTCTTCCTGTGGCTCAATCCTGATAAGTTCTGACACTGTACACCCGACGAAAGCCTCAAACTTACCCTTGAGTGTTATGAGGAATGGTCGGAGGACCCTAAGTTCTTTCGTACCAAAATCACAACTACTCCCGGGTGTCCGAGCTTACCATCCTCCCAATGGCTCCTTCTTCTCGAAGGACGAGCCCTTGATCTTGACAAAGTCTTCTCAGGCCATTACTCAACCGCCATTGATTCAAAACAAACCCAAGTGCTCGGAAGCGGGTTCGAACTCACTCTATCCCAACCTACAGCTACTCAGAGGGTCAAAACCTTTGGAGATTGGAGCATCGCTACCGATCTCTGGAATGAAGCCCTTGTATTCATCATGCCCTGGAGAGAGAGAGAACTCAGAGAATTTCGCAAATTCATGTCCGACATGTTCGGGACGATACATTACTCAGCCCACGAACAAGTTCTCGACTTTGATCGAGCCATTCAGCTCCTCATCGAACAGCAGAAGTATTTGTGGTTCGACAGTTTTGGACATTTCGAAGGACTCAGAGCTAGTCACCTCTCGTCCTTTGGAATGGTTGCCATCAACCAGCTCTCTAAGTCAGGGTCAGGCGCATCCGAACGAGGCGGTAGATCTCAAGGTGGGGCTAAACAGCCCACTGGAGGTTCCAGGTTCGGAGAACCGTGTCATAAATGGAACAGGGGTCAGTGCGAAAAGGAGGTGAGAGACTGCCTCTACTACCACGTCTGCGATAGAGGAAATTGCAAAGGAGCGCACAGGCGAGCGGAGTGTCCTTTGGCAAAGGGAACTCAATGAGCGGATCGCTAAGGGGCAGCGCTTTAGGCGGAGGATGGTGTGGGGAGAGAACTCACCCGTTTTCAGTCATACTGCAGTCTGGACTGAAACTGCGCAACCCCTTCCTCGTCCTCCTCAAAAGGAGTTTCAAAACGAACAAGCGTTGCATACAATCGCTACTCATTCTGATTTGTTTCAAGTGTCAACTCCGATCCATATCGATATCTTTGAATCTTCACTTATCTCTTCAGGTCATCCCAATGTCCCTTTTTATCAGTTGGTTTGTACGGGTTTACGAGAGGGCTTCTGGCCCTGGGCAGATACTCATTATGGGACTTACCCAACGACTCTGGATGTTCGCACACCAGAGCCGAAGACGGAGGAAGAGTTCTGCTTCCTTCATGATCAGATCTTGAAGGAGGAGGCAGTTGGGAGATATTCCCGCGATTTCGGTCGCAATCTCTTGCTGGGGATGTATTCAATGCCCATTCACGCTGTACCGAAGGAGGGAGGAAAGTTTCGCTTAGTTACGAACCACAGCGCTGGTGAATACTCACTTAACTCAATGATCACAAAGGAAGACATTGCTGGCGTTACTCTCGACAATGTTCAAGACCTCGGAAACGCTCTCCGTTGTTATCAGACCACTAACCCTGATCATCCTCTCACGATTTGGAAGGCCGATGTATCAGAGGCATACCATCATATGCCCATGCATCCATTATGGCAAATAAAGCAAATTGTATCATTCAATGGACAAAGATGGGTCGATCGAGCAAATGTCTTTGGCGGGAGAGCGTCCCAGCACATATTTCACGCCTTCATGTCCTTAGTCATTTGGCTTGTGGTTTTCGTGCGGTTCATTCTCGCTTACATTTACGTTGACAACTCCTTCTCCTATGCAGAAGCTGAAGATTTTGCGTTCTATCACAAATATCAAAAGATGCTCCCTTGCGACATGGTCAGATTGCTCACGCTATGGGATGAGCTCGGAATTCCCCACGATGAGCGGAAACAAATTTACGGATCGCCCCTTCCAGTCATTGGTTTTGACGTTGATCCAAATCAAATGCGGATAACTTTGTGGGACAAATCAAAAACTCGCCTCATTTCGGAATTACGGGAATTCGCCCATCACAAAAGTCGACGCACCTTGCGGGAATGCGAGCAGATTGCAGGGTCACTTAACTGGGCCCTCAACATCTGTCCATTGCTGCGACCAGGGCTTTCGGCCCTTTACAAAAAGATGAAAGGAAAGGTTAATTCATAGGGGCTCATTTGGTTAAACCGAGACGTGGTTAGAGAGGTACTTTGGGTAGCGGATCATCTCCAACAATCGGATGGAGTCTACCTCCTCAAGTCTATCTCATGGGACTTTTCGCGCATCACGGATCAAGTGCTCAAAGTATATTGTGACGCCTCAGGAACTGGAATGGGATTCTGGTATCCATCTTTGAACCTCAGTTTCCAGTCCTCACTCCCATCGCAAGCTCCTGTTCATGACATATACTTCTTTGAAGCTCTCTGTATCTGTTCGGCTATTCAAGATGCCACCTCTCGCCTACCTTCAGGAGGAAGATTGGCTGTCTTTACTGACAGCCTGGATTCCATCGCAATGTTCAATTCATTGAAGGCTTCACTGGGATTCAATTCGCTCCTCATTGTCTCAATTGACGTTGTTATCACAGCCTCAATTAACTTTCACGTGTTTCACATTTCAGGAGAGCATAACATCATTGCAGATCATCTTTCGCGTAGCAGGTTCCGGGAGGCCCTGAAGTGTAATTCTCACCTTTGAATCTTCCCTTTTGAACCCCCTTGGAATGCGCTGGGGGCAGGGAAAAAATGATGTCACTTTCGCGCAATGCCAGGCAACCCATTAGGGAAGCCTGGTCTATTGAACGACTCAATCATGAGCGTTCGATCAATCTCGGAATGACCCTTGAACGCTCCACCAATTGCACATACTCTTCTGCCCTTAACTCTTATGTCACTTTTTGTGACCTACATCAATTCTCGGTTGAACCTACACCCGACACTCTCTCCTACTTTGTCTCTTACATGTCCGCTCATATCAGCCCACGCTCAGTCAATAACTATTTGTTGGGTATTTGTAGTCAACTCGAGGAGTTCTATCCAGCTGTTTGCTCAATTCGTCACTCGCGTCTGATTTCGCGAACTCTAAAGGGCGCAAAATGATGATATGGGGTTCCAGTTAAATGAAAACTCCCACTCATGCGTGCAAACTTGCAGCAAGTTCACAGCGACCTACCTCATCCCTTCTCTCATGATGACAAGTTGTTCCTCACTCAACTATTTGATGGCTTCTATGCGCTCCTTCGTCTTGGGGAATTAGTCTGGCCCGACGACAAAAAGTTGCAGAATAGGAGAAAATTGACGCAGCGCACCTCGGTTGTATTAGAAGACCATCATCATTCCTTCGTTCTCCCGTCCTACAAAACGGATGCACAGTTTGAGGGAGCGACTGTCGTTGTTCGTCACACTGATTCCTTGCCAGACCCTCATCAGGTCTTCAAGGAGTACTTAAAATTGCGCAACTCATCATTTCCCTTTCATTCAACTCTATGGCTTCGAGCGGATGGTTCGGTACCGACTTGCAGTTGGTTCATTCGGAAGTTGCGTCAATTCTTCCCTACAACTATCGCGGGGCATTCAATGAGAGCCGGGGGAGCTACTTCACTTGCAGCCAGTGGAGTTCCAGCGTCCCATATTCAAGCCATCGGCCGCTGGTCCTCAGAGTCCTTTCGGATATATATCTGAAAAAATCCTACTCTTCTTCACAGTCTTATCTTCAATGGTCGGTCCACACACGATGGACGTGATCTGTTTGCGTCCATCCCTTAATTTTTATTCAGAACTTGCTCTGTTTTTATGTGCGTGTTTCCCATCGTTTACACTCAAGCTTTGCCTTTTTACTTATCTACCCAACTACACCTACTTCCAGTCACTTCCCATCTACATCACTTCCCCATTAATTTCCCTCCATCCCACCCAAAAGTAACACCTTATAGCACTCTCCACGCACAAATTCTGCACGTCTGAGATTCAAGTTCTCGTTTTTTCTCATATTCCGAGTTTCCCGTCGGTTGCTGCTTTGTACTTATTTACGTTGCTCAATTTTTCATAGGGTCCTTCGCTGCCCTCGCACAAAGGGCCCTCTTGCTGGCTAATCCTCGCTGCCTGCGCTTCTGTGGGGCTAAGTGAGACCAATTAGAACAAATAATCTCAGTCTGTAGTTGTGGTACCTAAGATGTTCACGTGCCACTACATTAGCTTAAAAAGGTCTATTTGTGAGGACCGGCGGTCCAGACCAGCATCCTAAGGGAACTTATATTGTACTGTAGTATATGGAGCATGTGAGCAAGTGAGTAATGTCTAAATATGGTAGTACCATGCCACCGCTGTTGTCATCAACAATGTGCTTGCTGTCTCCCACGACGAGCTCACTACCTGCCTCAATTTTAGTTGTTTAAGGGCACATTTTTTTTCATCCTCCTCCTTCCACTCCCAACTAATATATAATTTAGCTTCCTTCACAGCACAGATGCCAAATACAGAGCTGTATACGGTATGTATTTTATGTCACAAGGTTTGAACTATGGGTGACATATGTCACATGCCACCCTCAACCTTTCAACCACCTTCCACACATCACGCCACCTGTTCTTTAGCCTCCTTTCACCCTGTGTTAGTGATGACCAAAGGACTCTACAATGCACCCAGCGTGTCTCAAGCAGCATGGATATCCATTGGAGGGAGGAGAAGCCAGGTGATTCACAACAAAGATTGCGCCAAGCAGGCAATGGTAGCATCCTCAGAATGTGCAGCGCAGCTCCGTAGTGCGTACTTCCTACTCTTTTTTACTGTTGCCCTGCATAATTGATCATTAGAGATGAGCTTGCACCAGTGGGAACACTTTTTGCAAGCAGAAAAAGATGTCACTACAGCCAAACCTTCCTCAGATCTGCCTTACGACCTCACAAACAACAGCTTCAACCATGACTTCGATTTTTCAACAATTATCCCTCCAGTGGGTGAGGAAGGCTTCTCAGTCAGTCATGGTGATGGAGAGCTTGAGCTTTATGAGGATCTGAGTAATGCCCTATCCTCCCAATGGTAAGCCTCATATTTTGATCAATTCTACTTGTTGTGTGATGTGATAATTTAGTCCTCATATTGATGACCGCGATTGACATGACCGCACAACCCGACTAGCACTATCCTGGGCAGCCCAGTATGAGTTGCTCGTTGATGCATACCTACAGTTTCGTTATGAGAGCCCATCATTTGCGTCTCTCCCCACAACTATCAGTGATTCTGATGAGACCTCGGAGACATTCTCAATAGAAGTCGTCGACTTATTTGGTGAGTCATAGATTCCTTCACCTGAGCAGCACCTCATGTTCCCTTAGAACATTATCATGCTGTCTTTGCTCACTGCTTGGCTCATCTCAATGTGTCACTTATGGCACGGGGGTGCATAGGAGCATCACCAATTCAGCCGACAGTCGCCATCACTTTATCACTTTATGAACTCTGGAATCCTACTGTCAGACTCACCATGCATGTCCATGTGTGAGCATTCATGCACAAGTGAAAGTGTTATGTCATCTTCACAATGTAAGTCAATTATTTTTTTTAAATTTCATACACGTAATTCTTCTGAGTACAGGTCCGTTACAGTCGGTATCTAGTGGCACAGTTTTGGGTTGCCTATGATGTGTACCTCAAAATATTATGACGTGTGTTGCAAGCTCTTGGACATACAGGTCCAAATTGGCACACATGTAACTCTTGTCCTGCTTGTCATTACAAGGTTGAAGGTGAACCAGAACTTCAGTTTCCATTTGAGGTTGCACTCAATGGCAACAACTTGGCAAAATTCGTAGACCCTGCCCTACATGGGGGAAGAGAGCATTCTGACCCCCGAAATGGCCAGTTTGATATCTGGCTTGATGAAGAATATGTTGACCGATTCAAAGATGAGGTTCAGAATGCTCACCAGCACTACCATCCTACTCCTGCTCAAACCGTGGATCTGGATGATCCATGGGTTGATTGTGAAGCCGAAGAACAAGATTCAAATGAGCCAATCAATGTATGTGTCGATCGTTGGCGCAATGTGGCCCCCAAGGCTCGTAAACAAATGTTTGCAGTCTTTCACAAGTCAGGCATTTTTGTAGCTGTATGCCGTCACGGCTTTCTTCTTTCAATATGCGATATGGTTTGCAGCGGTGAGCTGTGTGTTCTATTCAGATTACAATATTCTGATGCTGATCTGCTGACTCAATAATTTATGCAGAATGAAATATCCACTCGCGACCATCAGCAAATTGATGGAAGTCTTTGCTGAACCCTTCCTTTACAGCTATGACATTAAGTGTGCATTCCATTCTATTCTACATCACTCATCGCTTGGATCTGCAGTGCAGGCTTTCGGTATTGAAGGAGTGGTACCAGGATTTCATGGTCATGTGCACAATAGACTCTGTCAAGTACGGCACCACTCGAAGTTCATGGTCGGTGCTGGGAAGGAAGATTTTGAAACTTATGAATGGACATTTTCGGAGTCTAATGCACTTGCTCCCAAAATTAGGAACACAACTGAATTTCACAGGCATCAAGCACTTGATGAACATTTTAAATTCATTGATGAGGAAAAATATGCTACTCTCAGTTGGTCTACACTCCCATACCAGTGCTAATATGTGCTTATGACAGTTTCCAGGTACCTTCATTTACCACAATTACGTGCAAGCACTCAAGTGCATTCATTCCCACAAGGAGTTTCTTCAACATTTTGATCTCACCCCTCAAGATTTTGAATCGGATCTGGCTGAGGAACGCAGCTACCTGGAGGTGGCCAGTCAACACAAGTCTGGAGATAGTATACAAGTGGAATATGTGAAGGCATTGAATGACCTTGATCTAGCACAGTGAGCCTGGATTATTCTTCTAGACTCGTATTTACATTTAATTATCTTAGAACTCAATGGGAGGCCACCCAACATGAGTTCAATCGCCTCGACTTACGTGTTATTGACAACGGATTTACTAATAAGGACATCGCCAATGTACACCGTTGCCATACCACAACACAGAACCAAATGGAGATGAAAGCCCAGGTGTTATGACCCACGTCCAACAGTAATGTTGAAGGAGAGCTCACGACCACTAGGACTCGGTCAGGGATGATGATGAGTAACAGGATTGGATTGAGCGTTGAACGTCTAGGTTACTACAACAGTAGAAACGAAGAGGTTAAGTCTAAAGAGCACCTACGCTAACTACCCTATTCTTATACATAACATTAAGTAGGAGTCTGAAAGAAATCAGCCAATGAGAAAAGAGTCGTACGATGCTGCGGATGACTGAGCATGACATCATGATATATAAGCAGATGAGTAAGACGGCAACTAAACAGAAACCCAAGTTCCGACCGGTTCTTCTTTGGGAATCGAGATTGTTCTAGCCCGTGGAGTAGGGGAACCAATCAGAGAAGTAACGGGTGACTTATGACGCGGAGTCACGTGACCGGCTCGGGTACTGGAAGTAACCGAAGGAAAACCGAGAAACGAAAAATGGTTCGTATTAGGAATTCGTGACATTACCCCCTTTCTAGGATGAGCGTCCTCGCGAATGTAAGATGGTCGTATATTTTTCTGTCTCCATTCGAGGAAATCAGGGGTTGTCAGAATTGAAGCGGAGATGCGCGCCGATTTAACCGCATTTGGGTTTTCTGCATAAAAGTCGGCTACAACGAGCGGCGCGTTCTTCACATCTTCTTCTGACTGCCATGTTGCTTCTTCTACTGCATATCCTTTCCATTTTACTAAATACTGCAACTTGCGCCTGTATAGGCGGCTTTGCAATATTTGCTCTGCTTCATATTCTGGGACTTGATCAACAATATCCGGCGGCGGGCGCGTTAGAGGTGGACGATCAACGAGTTGAGAGGTTTGATGTGGGGTGAGTAACGATACATGGAAAACCGGGTGGACGCGATATTTAACCGGGAGCTTCAACTTGTAGTTTAGCTCGCCAGTCTTCTCTTCGATTTCGAATGGTCCCAGACGGCGGTCGGACAATTTTTGGCTCGGACGGCGTTGTTTGATGTTTGTCGCGTCTAACCATACCTTGTCGCCTGGTTTGAATTCTGGTGCGTCTTTTACTTTTCGATTATAAAATCGCTTCATTCGATCGTTCGCTATTTCCAGCATTGCCTTCGTCTCTTCCTGCGCCTCCTTCATCTCAGCTACTCTCTGGTCGGCATGGGGAATCGTGTTGGAAGAATTAGGGGAAATCGTAAACTCGGGATTATATCCGTAGACACATTTGAATGGGGAATGTCCAGTGACGGTTACTGAGTTGTTATGCGTGAATTCAGCAATTGGAAGCCAAGAAACCCAATCATTCTGACGGTAGGATGTGAAGAGTCGGAGGTACTGTTCGACTTCTTGATTGACTCGTTCCGTCTGTCCATCAGTCTGTGGGTGATATGCTGTTGACATGGACCACTTGGTTCCTAGTCGTTTCGAGACTTCCTGCATGAACTTGGACACAAACTGTGTTCCCCTATCCGAGATTACTTTCTTCGGCGTCCCATGTAACTTCCATATATGATTGAGAAATAAGTCCGCGACTCCCTTAGAATCAACATCCTTGGTGGTCGGAGCAAGGTGCGCTTGCTTCGTGAAACGATCAACGACTACCAAGATACTGTCTTTGCCCTGGGAGATGGGTAGATCGGTGATGAGGTCACAGCTAATGGTTTGCCATGGCCCTTCTGGAATCTCGTTCGGTTTTAAAGGTCCGTGGGGTTTTGACGGTAGCACCTTCGTCTGCTTGCATCGATCACATCCATCTACGTAGTCATTGACCCATTTCTGCATCTGGGGCCACCAATAGTTCCGCGAGACAAGTTCAAGAGTCTTGGCACGTCCCATGTGTCCTGCTGCAGGCGAGTCATGGAAGATCTCCAGCACTGAGCGACGAATTTCCTTATTCTTGGGAACGTAAACCAATCCCCGGAACAAAATGAGTCCATCCTCCGTGTTCCACTCTTCCAATCCTCTTCTCAACTGCACAGGGGCTTTCTTCAGAGTTTGGATAGCATTTCGGACTTCAGGATCTAAATCGGTGCAGTTTCTGATACGCTTCAACAGCGAATGCTCTCCTTCTATCAGAATCTGACCTCTTTTTGCGGCTTTGATATGAAAAAACTCGGGTTTCAAAAGCACGCGATCGGAATTGTCGTTTTCTACCCCCCCTCTGTGGTCTGGCCTCCTGGACAGAGCGTCGGCAGTGTCATTAACCTTTCCTGGTTTGTGATGCAGAGTGAAGTTGTACTCTGCAAGGAACAAGGACCATCTTGCCTGTCTGCGAGTTAACTTCTGGCTCGTCATGAAGTACTCGAGGTTTTTATGGTCCGTCCAGATCTCTACCGGATGAGGTGCGCCCTGCACATAATGCCTCCACTCTTCCAATGCGCGGATGATGGCTAAAAGTTCTTTGTCATGAATGTCGTAATTGCGTTCTGCATCTTGCATTGATTTACTAAAAAAGGCCACTGGGTGCCATAATCCGTCCTCTTCCAATTGAGAAAGTACACCACCAGTAGCGTAGTCAGATGCGTCACTCTCTATCTTTTGTTTTTTATTCGCATCTGGCATGACTAGCACTGGTGCGGAAGTGAACCTGTCCTTCAGAGTTTTGAAAGCCTTCTCTTGCTTGTCCGTCCATTCCCAGGGTACGTCCTTTCTGATGAGTTCATTCATGGGTCTGGCAATGTTCGAGAAACCGAGAATGAATCGACGATAAAAGTTCGCAAATCCCATGAATCGTTGAATGTCCTTGACACAGGTAGGAGTGGGCCATTCCTGAACTCCTTTAACCTTGACTGGATCCATAGAGACGTGTCCATCTTTGACGATCAAACCGAGAAACTCCACTTCCTTCTTCTCAAAAGAACACTTTTCCGGTTTGAGATAGAGATCATTGTCCTGCAATCTTTGTAATACCTCGCGTACCACCTTCCGATGGTTCTCTACATCGCCGTTGGTGAAGACCAAGATGTCGTCGATGTAGACCACAACAACCTTGCCTTCCTTCAGATCTTGGAAGATTTGGTCCATCATAGTTTGGAAGGTAGCTGGGGAGTTCGTCATGCCGAAGTACATTACGACTGGTTCGTGATGTCCGAAAGGAGTTTTGAAGGCGGCCTTCCACTGGTCTCCTTCTCTCATTCTGATATTATTATAGCCCCATCGAACGTCCATTTTCGAAAAGAGCTTTGCACCGGAGAGACGATCGATAAGATCCTGAGAACGAGGGAGAGGGTATGCATTTCGGACGGTTTTCTCATTTAACCTCCGATAGTCCATGACGGGTCTGAGCTTTCCGTCCTTCTTAGCAACAAAGAAGAAAGGAGCTGCTACTGGAGATTCGCTATCTCTCAATCGTCCCAAATCATATTCCTGCTTTAACCACTTCTCACATGCGTCATTTTCGGCGGGGGACAGAGGATATGCTTTCGCATTGGGGGGAAGGTCAGTAGGATCCTTGAGATCTACTTTATGATCCCACTTCTTAGACTCGGGGAATCGAGTAGACTCTTCTTCGGAGAAGACCTTAAGATAATCATGGAGCCAGTCCGGCACCATTTCTTCTACGGGCTTCTTTTCCTTCTTCTTCTCCTCCTGCTGCGCTAACTCTGATGCTACAGAGCTTTTGTACCTGATCCACACGTTCCGTGATGAATCTTCATCCTCGACTTCCTCGATCTCCACCTTCCGACCAACAGTAGTAGCAAGGTCCGATTGTTCTTCATCCTCAAGCCTGGCAGGTATAGTACCCATATGTCCTTGCATTTTAGAGCTGAGACTGTTCGATTGAACCCGATGATGGATAGAGGCTTCCTCGATATCCTCATCTTCGTCATCTTCTGTCGGTATTGAATTGGGCAACACTGGAAGGGTCGAACAGTTTATGGCTGTTCGCTTCTTTGCCTTGGTCTTTTTGTTCCTAACCTTGGCTTCTTGACATTTAACCGGGCAACGGTCTAATGCCACCTTCCCCGCATTCCAATCGATACTGGGATTGTGGAATCGTAACCAATCTATTCCAATGATAATATCATCGGATCCTAGGTCTGTGACCAGAAAGGCTACTTCTTCCTCATGATCCCCTATGGTAAGCTTTAAATCTGCGTAATGCGTAATTGGTCCGGCGGAATTATCTGTTTCGTCAATGTTCCGGATCGACATTGGTCGCAACAACTGCTTAATCTGAACTTGATTTTTTTCTACGAATTTTTTGCTGAGGAAAAGGTTCGTTGCTCCACAATCCACTAGAGCGTTGACAGCTGCTTTTTTGTGTTTCCCTTCCAACGTAACTGGCAAGTAGAAATGGTCTCGTTTATTCCCTGAACAAACTTCTGATACTTCTGCAAACTTTATTGCCGAGTCACCGAGAATAGAAAAACGATTTTTTTGATCTAAGTCCGCAGTCGACTTCGATCCTCCTAAAAACCCTTTTGCTCCTCTTTCTTCGCTGGGTTGTACATACTGGAGAGGCAGATCCTCTCATTTACGATGCGGTTAATATCTTCCAGGGTGAGTGCTTTCACCTCTGGAACTTCTTCCACCTTGCCGGCGCGGACTGCTGGTCCTTTGCCCTTGGTGTCGAGTGGTTTTCCTGTGCAATTACGGGCCATGTGCCCTTCTCCTCCGCAGCGATAGCACGTGAATTTTACGCCCTGTTGTCCTTGAGGCCGGGGTCTGCCTCCTGCTCTGTTTGCATCTACATCCATCGCATTTCCTCCCTGTGACGTGGTCTTGGGTGCTCCAGCGGGTGCGGGTGGAACAGCGGAGCCTCGCCAAGGTTGTCGCTGACCGAAGCTCATCTTCCTTTCGTCGTCAAGCTCCTCGAGGTTCTGTCCGACTAGAAGCGCCTCCCTTATCAATCCCTCCAGAGTGTCTTTCCTATTGGGATGGATGTTAGCCAGATAGTTTTTGACCCGTTGGTCTAAACCATGGCGGAGTTTGCGCATTAATTCGTAGTCGGAGAAATGACAGAAGGCGAGCTTCTGACGGAAGAGGGAGATATACTCTGCGACGGTACGAGTGCCCTGTCGGAGAGTCTCCAACTCTCTTGCTGCCTTCTCCTCCTTGTTTACGACGGTCCACATGACCCTCATGTCATTGACGATGCTGTCGTATGACCCGGGGCGTCCGCTGAGCGCCATGGGGGTAATGCTTTCCGCCCATTTGGCTGCTGCTCCTCGACAAAAAGAAACGAGGCAGGTGCATTTCTGCTGCTCTGTCGCTCCTGGGTAACCGGTAAAGTATATGGCGAGTTGAGTGAGGAAGGTGTCAATATCGATGGAGTTCTTCTCGCCTGTGAAGTCCATTGGTTTCGCCATTTTTAGATCAGAACCTGAGGTCCCAGATGTAGCGCCTGGGGTCTTCGTCGTAGGTAAGTTCTGCAAAACCGAGATGTGGCTCTCCGCCACAGTCAAGGAGTTCTCCAGATCTCTCACCCTGATCTTCAGATAGTCTATCTCGTCGTCCGCATGCACTAGACCCGCCTGCAGCTCGTCGATCTCCTTCTGCAGACCGTCTATGAAGTGTCTGGTGTACTCTCTTTCTGTTACGACGACGGCGTTGATTGCGTGCGAAATGTCCTGATGGGTGATGATACTCGACCCGGGCCCGGAGATGCCGGAGGGTGCAGAAGGGCCTGCGGTTGGGGTGGTGGATGGTTCTGCAGATGCTAATGGGTTTAATGGGTTTCTCCATCCTTGGGGGGCTGGAGAGTGGATTGCTTCCCTTGGTGGAGTCGCTACTCTCGGTATCGCTGGAGGGGCGTCGGTCACTTCCGTATCCTCGGAAACGACGATCCCAGTTTCTCCTAGATTCTCGGACATGGAAGAATCTACAAGAGGTATCCAAACAGGAAACAGAGTGAAGGAGTGCTTCCCTGGCCGCGACTAAGCGGGATCTGTATGGCGGGGCAATGATGACGGCGGTGCGAAGCGCGTATAGCGATTCGTTGACCTAAATGAACTCGAGAGGAGTTCGCGAAGACGCGGTGAACTTTGGGTCTGCTTTCAGCACCCTAGGTTCCTATCGTAATGTATTTTTTAGGGTTGTAAGACCCGCGAGTGCCGTTCTGTTACGTAAGAAAGCAGATATTGTAGCGTACAGTCGGCAGGGTTTTGGGCCTGACTGTAGACGTGCGGAAACAGGACCTAAAGTCGCTGATCCTTATGAACTGGCGGCTCGTGTAAGACGAGGGCCTGGTCCACTTCTACTAAAAGACTAACGTAAAGAAACTGAGATACTAAAGCGCGTCGGGGAAATGATGAGTTGACAAAAAACGTGATCCGCGAGAATATTCTCGAGCAGAACAGCACGACGAAGTTCGTCGAGAACGGTGACGTCCAAGACAAAGTTCGAGTCGGAGTGGTAAAGTAGACTTAACCTAATGTTATGACCCACGTCCAACAGTAATGTTGAAGGAGAGCTCACGACCACTAGGACTCGGTCAGGGATGATGATGAGTAACAGGATTGGATTGAGCGTTGAACGTCTAGGTTACTACAACAGTAGAAACGAAGAGGTTAAGTCTAAAGAGCACCTACGCTAACTACCCTATTCTTATACATAACATTAAGTAGGAGTCTGAAAGAAATCAGCCAATGAGAAAAGAGTCGTACGATGCTGCGGATGACTGAGCATGACATCATGATATATAAGCAGATGAGTAAGACGGCAACTAAACAGAAACCCAAGTTCCGACCGGTTCTTCTTTGGGAATCGAGATTGTTCTAGCCCGTGGAGTAGGGGAACCAATCAGAGAAGTAACGGGTGACTTATGACGCGGAGTCACGTGACCGGCTCGGGTACTGGAAGTAACCGAAGGAAAACCGAGAAACGAAAAATGGTTCGTATTAGGAATTCGTGACACCAGGTTGTCAAGGATTTCGAAGCTCGCATTGGTGTTGAGGAGTGGTGGTCTCTGACCCACGTGGAATGCATTAGAGTGCAATCACTCATTGCCAATGCACAGTATCATAAGGCTGTTGACGATGTGGAGCGCCTCGTGGTCATGCGACTTCTGGAACTTACAAAACTCCCGATGAGTGGTTTAGGTAAATTTCAAATCTTTATCAGATCCACGCTGACTTGTACTACAGGCTATAAACTATGAATGCAGATCGCCAAAGCCCTAAAGACCTGGGCCACTGCAATCCGGAACACCCTCAACCAATATAATAAACATGCTGCCACACTTGACCCTCCTCATGCGCCGATCACGTGGGAGCAGGTTGTCGAGTTCTCATAACTCACTGAATTTGACCTGCTTTGAGACACCAGGAACCAGTTGCACAACAAGCATTGGTCAGTCCCTCATAATCATCAAGCATCGGGAAAATACTTTGATCTAGAACATTCAAAGGAGGAGATTGTGCGCTGCAATGTAGAGACTCTGTGCCTTCACACGAAGATTCGAGATGATGTGATTCTTTTTCCAGCTGTAATTGAGCAGTGTCATGAATCTAACCCACCTCTTGCAGCTGAGATACAGCGCCACTGGCACCATCTGCAATCTGTTAACACTTTCCACCTCTCCCACATTCCTGGATTTTCAGGTAGCAGAGCTGTAGGGACTCGTGTCAGACAGATGATTAGTGATGCACAAGCAGAAGGTGACACAGATATGGTTAATGAGTTAGAGGATGATGAGCATGATCCTGATGGCCAGGAACAGACATTGATGGAGGACTTCTTTTATCAGTTGCATATTGGATCCACCAAGACAGAGGAAGACTAGCATAGCCACATTAGACTCATGGCCCATGTATTAGCAGCATAACGAATGTTGATGATGATTCTGATATGGCAAGGAGATGATGGAAATAATTGTTTAATGAAGCCAGATGTTTTGTTGCATTAATCACTTACATATTTTACCGCATCAAATATGGTCAGTACTTAATTGACACCGACCTTCGTTCCACTGCCACATTCACCAATGAACTGGTCCAATAGCGATTTCAATCATGCTCCCACCGTTGATGGCATCCACAGATTGCTGGAAGCAATATCTCACCCTGCAGAACTTGCAGGCATCATGGACATGTCTGATTGATGGATATCTGCTCTGATTGCTATGCTAGCTCATGGATTTCACAATGATAACAACCACCTCAAGGACGACAAAGGCTTTCATCCTTTAACAATCAAACACTACACCAGCACTAGCTTTGATGGGTTGTCAAGTGATGACAAACAGGGTGCCTCATGAGAGCGAAGCACACATCTTGTCCATCTGTGCAGACTCATATATGACTTGGTAGGTCATGCATCGTGATTTAATGATCCTTGAGTAACTTTTTTTTGGCAGTGTACTGTCCTTGATTGTCTTTCTGGTGGCACAACTTTGTGTCTACATCATCCAGGTGCAACTGCACCTTTGACCGACATTCATGCTGAAGATCTCAGTGCATCACTCTATATCAATCCAAGGCTTCTTGCTCAGCAGACAGAATGTCATCAAACCATTGCACAAATCACCCAACTCTTCATCGAGGGATGCGCTCTTCCAGTCGCACAATCTTTCCACGAAGCTCGACTTGCACATGGATGGAGGCAGGATCTTCGAAGTCACTTGGTGCAGCATGAGTATGATGCGATCCCCCTCATCCCCTTGCCTTCTAGTGGTACTCATTCCTCTGACTTCGACATCCTGGGGCGACCTGTTGGTTGTCTTGACCATATATTTGCCATGAGAGCAACCACTGACTCCATGGTACTGTTTTCTTCTATCTCTGGAAGACTGTCATGTGTTCATTGGATCAATCAGCAAGTCCCTTTATCTAGCTGCACTTCATTGGTTGCGAGAGATAGCACAGATGATCTCATAAGTCAACTTTATATTGTGCATTTTACATAACTAATTTCGCCTGCAGGTTAACCAGTTATGCCACGTCACCATCAGACACAATTTGCCTCGCTACCCACTTTCACCCTCGATGTATGATGTTATGCACGCTAGGGTTAGCCCTCATTTCCCAGGCGATGTTTTGGCCCTTCAACCCCCAATTCAGGCTTCCACCCAATCGTCCGCCACACCATCTCAGGGCACAACTATAGCTCAAATGCACCAAATTCAGGCTACACCATCTGCCATGCCATCTCGTGCCAATTCTCACAGCCTGAATGTAGCTTGCACTCCATCAAACACATCACATCTTTCCATGCATGCGGTTTCCATCACACCAGTGTCAACACCAGCAACTAGTAGGATCACAAATCAGGAGCCCGGTGGCTCTTCTTCATATCCCTCTCCTAGAAGACTGCTTCGGTCATTCGGACCGTCAACTCAACTCGCCCTCCAGGCACTTGGGTATGGTGATGTGTTTCATAAAGTTTGCCATGACGTGTTTGACAATTTTGTTGCTGAAAATTGGGTATCAGAGCTAGCCAAAAGAGGCTTCACTAATCCAGATCATGCTGAGCAGATTTCTGCTGCCATGTGGGATGATTGTGATGAGTTATGATTGTGCCTCCACTAATTTTTTTTGCAATGTAATACCATGCTGTGTGCTGACTTCACAAATTTAAGTTCAGTTGCTCCATTTCTGAGTACAGCTTGTTTTCTATCCTTGGTGCATGCTGTCTTCTTGAGCAGCAGATGTCGCCTTGTTGCTCATCATGGGTGCAAGAAGGCCCCAAAGCTATCCTGAGAAGCTCGCCAGGCTAATACCACCCGACTGTTACATGAAACCTCTCGGATGAGATCCGGCGGCGCTAAACCCGCAAGGGGCGTTCGAAGCGTGGCCTTCGGCACTAGTCCAGCAAGGGGCTTGCCTGCACTGAGTCTGAGTAAGGGTTGAGGCCCTTACTTGCATAGAGTCGATTTGGAGTTTCTCAAGGATATGATCCAAGAGACGGAGTTTAACTTCAAGAGTATTGTCTCAAGAGGAGATGGTTCTTTGTACAGAGGGAGTTCTCTTAGATAAGAGAAGTTCAGACCCAACAACAAGATCAGATGAGAACCGAGTAGATTCAAGTTAGAGAATCTGTCTACTGTACAAATGAGATATATATACGTAAGGGTGAGATACCGGGTGGAACGGTAAGGGTACAGGGTATGCGGAGGCAATACCGAGGTAATGGTAAGGGTCAGGGGTTGTGTGAGTCATAAGTAAAAGAAGGTAAGAATTACCGGTTGAACGGTAAGGGCAAAGGGCATGGGGAATCCCCATCAATGAGAGAACCGAAACAAGGGGAAGGGCATAGGGTGTGGTAGAAGCCGTGGCTTCTGTGATCTAGGAGAAGAAGTGAGAGCTTCTTGCATTTCAGAACAACGGAATCAAAAGAAGTGATGAAAATAGAATAGTCGTAACCATGGTCCAGGTCTAGACGAGTCCGAAGAATGAAATGACATGTAACGCTCGTGTTACTGTAACACCGACAGCGTTCCAAGCGTGCTGATGAGGATGCTGCAGTAGATGAGGTCCTGACCTATATTGATGAACAAGCTACAGAGCTAGCTCAACAGTTTGGTCGAAGTTGCTGACATTATCTGGAAATTTTTTTCATCAGCTCAGCAATGCAAAGAAAACGGCACAATAAGACCAGTTCCTGGTCCACATATCTGCACTTCAAAGGTCGAAATTTTAATGCAGGTATGTTCTTTGTGGTGACTAGTATTGAACAAACTTGTACTGATTGCTTGCAGATAAGAAGTAGGACAATGAAGCAACATTCGTGCCCTCACTTGTGACACAGAGGAATACCACCAGCTCACATTGGAGCAACACTCAGAGATGGTAGAGGAATTCAATAAAATCAAGAGCTCCGGACAGAGTAAGCCGCCAAATGTCACCACTTGTACTCGTCTTGCAGAGGGTAAATCATAGCTTTGCTGCAATGGTCAGTGAGGTGAGTTCCAACTGGTCCTTACAGTATGCAAAATCTAACTGTTCTCCGACAGGCTGAAGCACTCAAGGAACGTGTAGGTACCAAAACCTTGATCGTTGCAGTGTGAAGTTTGACCAACCTCAACATGTCGCCCAAAGTCCACTTTACCAGTGATGTGGTGTCCCACTTTGTCCACACACTCTTACACAAGGATCCCATGAAATTTGGGATTAAGATGGAATCTACAGTTCTCACTGGGCTCCCAACACAAAACAGTGAGATTTTTGAGCCAATAGGTGGTTTCAAGCTGCTAATCCTAATCATGCTTGCTTAGTTTTTCTCTATGACTTACACTGATTGCAAACTCGCTGCCAAGAGCTCAATTTGAAATGGGTTGAATCAAAGTTTAGGTATGCATTCATTTTATTTATTTACAATCTTCTAATCTACCTAATTAGTTGAGGTGACTGAGGACCAGAATGCAACACTTGAATTTGTCTGCTATGAGCAGATGGTCCCAGGCTCATCTCGTCAAAATTGTTGGCTGGTGTCACGATCACTGGGGTAATCCAAGCAACCTCAAGGGCGGTGTTGATGCCTTGCAGATGCTTGCACTTGCAATCGACAATCAAACATGCCAGTTTGTTAGGATTTCGAAAGATGAAGCCATCAAGCGCATGGAGCGCATTGATGCTGGTGAAGACTTGTCACTGAACAAAGTTGACACAGAACCCTATGAAAGCCACAATGACAATGACAGAGACAGCAACAATAATGACAGAGACGGAGATGGAGACAACAGCAACAACATCGACATCGACAACAGCAACAGCAACAGCAACAGCAATGACAGAGACGGAGACAACAGCAGAGACAGAGACAACAACGGCAGTGTGGGCAATAGTGCTCCCACTGGAGAACCTCGTAGCGAGATAATAGATGACCTCATTGATCCTGCGCTTTCCAATGGATATCCATGCTGCTTGAGACACGCTGGGTGCATTGTAGAGTCCTTTGGTCATCACTAACACAGGGTGAAAGGAGGCTAAAGAACAGGTGGCGTGATGTGTGGAAGGTGGTTGAAAGGTTGAGGGTGGCATGTGACATATGTCACCCATAGTTCAAACCTTGTGACATAAAATACATACCGTATACAGCTCTGTATTTGGCATCTGTGCTGTGAAGAAAGCTAAATATATATTAGTTGGGAGTGGAAGGAGGAGGATGAAAAAAATGTGCCCTTAAACAACTAAAATTGAGGCAGGTAGTGAGCTCATCATGGGAGACAGCGAGCACGTTGTTGATGACAACGGCGGTGGCGTGGTACTACCATATTTAGACATTACTCACTTGCTCACGTGCTCCATATACTGCAGTACAATATAAGTTCCCTTAGGATGCTGGTCTGGACCACCGGTCCTCACAAATAGACCTTTTTAAGCTAATGTAGTGGCATGTGAACATCTTAGGTACCACTTTATTAAGTAAGAAAGGTGGGAACAATAGGTGGGTGGACATTGGAGTCGTAT
>NW_024537882.1:0-22485 GCF_016628075.1 Suillus paluster | reverse complement strand
ACCCGGAAAAAAAATACCTTCAAGAGTATGGAAGTTAGAAGAGCGAGGCCTGTCTGCTATCAAGGCCATGTCAAACCGGGCTGGGATACCAGGCTTCCGGCCTGACGGCAACGTTTCTGGTGTTGCCCTGATCCGCCTTCACTGTGGCACGTCGCTAACTCGTAAATCAGGTGGCGTCACGATCACCACTTGACGATAAAGATCGAATCGGTCTTGAAGTCCAGGGACTATGGTGTTGCGCAGGAGATTCTTGAGCAAGAAGGATCGGAGAGCAGGGAGGAACTCTCGGTAGCACCGTGTGCTGTTATGATGGTTCCAACGGATTGGTGAGGATGTGCGGGGGCTTTCGCAAGGACATGTGTTGCTTGAAGTGGTTCAGCGGCGGGAAGATTTGGTGTTTCCGACTCCGAGTCCGTGTCCGAATCTGCGTCGAAGTATGGGTTTGAATGACATCCGGTGAGACCCGCAGGTGACTTGGAGCGAGGCTGTTGGGACAACCAATCCAGGTATGCGCTACGTAAAATACGGCTTCTTGGCGTTGGAGCCACAAAGCCATTTGTTCTTCGTAGTCCCGTTTGTTGCTAGCACGGTATGAATCTTTTGCGAAATCAATGTGTAAGCGCTCTGGAAGTTCAGTATTAAAGCCGTCAGCTGCGCCAAACAACGTGATCGACTGGACGTAATGAGAGAGCTGGTGTAGTTTCGGAATGTTGAATGCTCTCGAACAGCGAGCTCCTTGAGGATGTCTTTGTTAGTGTGAAATACAGTCAGGGCGGTTGTAGGGCTTCGAGGGACTCAGTCGTCTGAACTTGAAGCTGGGCAAAATACGAGAAGTCGAGAATAGATCGTGCAACTACCAAAACACGACTGCAAGGCATGACATCAAAACATCATCTTAACGACTCGTTAAACACATCAGGAAAACCACAAGTTACTTATCTCACTTTATTTGTCACTTAATTTCATGAAAAGCGACCGATAAGTCATTTGAGAGAAAAGCGTGAGCCACTTAAAAAAGCCCACTCAATATCTGGAGATTCGCTTTTTCAACACTTATTTCGCTTAAAAAAGCAGACAAAAAGCAGACAAAGCGGCACAATTGTTATTGAAAGGGGGGCATACAAGTAGAAATAAGTGTAGATTAAGCAGACTCCCAAAAATGAAAAGTTGGGAGCCATTCGAACATAAGGAGAAAAAGGTGGGGCAAAAGCGATGATCGCGGCGACATATATCTACTGTAGGGCGGCGGCAGCGGTACAACGACTCGAAGACAAATCCTGCAGCAATGTAGTATATGATGTCAGCGAGACGAAGTCGGAATAAATAAAACTTACAGATCATAGCACACTCGTCCTCGTCCGATTCGTAGTCGTTGAGCGAGCCCGATGTTTCAGCAACATCCTGTAAAATAGCGCGTGCCATTTTTACCATAGCCTCCACGTAGCCAGTGGGTTTGCTAGAAATAGACTTGATGTACGAATTAGTAGCTTTGGACCAGCGAGCTGCCAAAAATAAGAATGGTGCATTGGTCTTTTTCCCTGTAGCCTTGTTAAGGACCTTGGGAAGCTTGATCGTAAACTTTTCCTCTCGACGCAGACAACAGGATCTCTTCGACTTTGAGTTCCTTGCGGGAGATCATACCAAGAGCACGCTCGAGCTGAAAAAAAATGAGTGCGATTAAAGCATTTAAAATTAAACTCACCGCCACAGCAGAAAGGGCAAGAACGCGTGACGTCCCGATCGTTGCAAGTGCTCCCAAGTCGAGGGAAGGAATCTCCACATAACCATTGATGGCGCTGAGGTGCGCTCTACCATACAGCTGCAGTAGGAACGGTGAACGATATGCTGTGAGGGGGTTGATATTATCGGGGTCCTCGTATAAAAACGCCCAGCTGGCAAGAAGGGAGGATGCGAGTTCGCTGGAGTCACAGTCGGAATTGCGTGCCAAGAAGTTGATGATTATCACAATGGCCGTTGAACCAAAATTACTCCGCCATTCTGAAATACGCTGTGCAGTCTAATCGAAGATATAACATCAGTTAATGCTAGACATAAATCGGCGAACTTACGAGTAAATGTACCACACTGCCGTGAACAACGACAATCTTGAGTTCGTGATATACCACGTTGAAAACGAGCTGGACATGATGGAGCAGTACGTCATCTGGAATGCTCCAGATGTCTTCGTAGCTTCCCACCCACATCATTATGGTAGGGAGGAATGTCTTGGCCCAGCGCTGGTCCGCTTGCATCGCTGGAGGCAAGTCAGCCGTACGATACGCACCGCGTGATTTCATGTGCTCTGGTGCAGTATCCACGTTCGGCTGGCGTTTTCGGGCAGGAGCCTGGGCTTGGGCATGTGGAGTCCCGGAAGATTCAACTTTGACCTTTTTTGGAGCAGGCGGCTTGATGTCGGCATTAGAGGTGGTCGCAGATGTCTATATAAGTGTCAGAATAAACACTATTGAGTTCCAAGGGTACTTACCGAAGTTGTCATGCGCAAAACCTTCTCCTTTTTCACTACGATAGGGTTAGCCTGTGGCGGTTCACTATCGAAGTCCTCGATCAAATCTTCAACATCGTCACGATCGATGTCCATGGACCACTGGGACTGCTCGTCATCGTCTGAGACAGAATTGACACTTGCCTTCCGCTTGAGGGCCGCCGTGGCTATGCGATCGTCCATCTGTGTGAATGGAGCCTTAGGCTCCTGCAAGTCTTCATCCTCTTGCGTGAATGAATCCATGAGCTCATCGTCCGAGTCGAATTCTATTGATGGTATTTGTGTGAAGGGAGCCTTGGGCCCGCCGCAGTCTGAGTCCTCGTCAAAAATTGAGGCTACCTGTGAAGAAAATTGTTAGCGGACTGCACCAATTATTCATGGTCAATTACCTTAGATTTCCCCTTCTTTTGCTTGCTATCCAGGCAAGCAGCCTCACGCTCCAATGAATCGTCAATCTCATCCGCAAAGCCACCAGTAAGGGCATCTTCTGGGATACAATCAGCAACTTGAGTTGGGGGCGGGGGGATGTGAGTCTGAGTCCGAGGCTGAGCAGCTGAGGTTGCTGCTGAGGAAGCAGTGTCATGCGAGAAAATTGACGTTGGAGGTGCTCGGGTTGAAGTGCTGGATTGGCGGGATGATTGGCGGGATACTGACTCCAACTGTCCAGGCCTGACCCCCGAGACCCAGTTGGTCACTCGGCCACCTAGTGCGAATTTCTGAGTGGTCGCGTTGATGCTATATGTAAGATTGAGAAAATAGAGTGTCGATTCAGTTAGGAGCAACATTGTGGTGGTGGGAGAACTAAATCTTACGATGATGGCGTGGAGCCTTTCCCATCAGCACATGCCTTAGGCTTATCGTCGATGCTATTGATATTGATATCGCCTTCTGCAATCAACGTTGACTCGCTGATTTTCTTTTGCACATTGCTGATAGCGTCTCTGATCAATTTCTTTCCACTTCTCTTAGCAGTTTTCTTCCCTTTCCCCGAGGTTCCATGATCCACGGGCTCAGCAGCATCCTCTGCCACATCAGCGTCTGGTACGTCATCTAATACACTATCAGTGCAATTGTCACCTCCCTTTACAGTAGCCTTTGTCGCCTTTCGAGCCTTTGGCTTGGGCCAAACAGGAGTCGCCTTGTTGGTGAGTAACTCCTTCTGTACCTTCTCCATCTCAACCTGCATACCAGCAAGGCGCTCAACTCCCTTTTGGACCGCCGCTTCTTTGGCTTCTTTGGCTTCTTTAACGGCAAGATCGTCAGCAGCCTTCTGTGCCTTGGTGCGCCTCTTGGTTTGTGCGTCGAGCACTATTTTTCCAGGTCTGGCGGTTGCATTCGATGCACGGGTACGGCGGGAAGCTTCTGTGGAAGACATTGTGACTGGGCAGATGGGCGACTTGGGGGTGGAGGGATGGTACTTTTGCTGGAGCAAGAAGGAAGTAACAGAAGTTGGTTGAAAAAACTCAGTAAGTCTCACCCCAATGGGCGCTGCCTGTGGCGCTTGCTCACTAATCGGCATCTGTTGAAATATGTCTGATTTGAACTTACTTTTAGTATTACACACCCCCAGCGCCTCTCCACCAGCAATTGTCGAGTGCTCGTGTCGTTTATCTTCCAGCTGGGATGTCTCAGAGTATGCGCAAGGACCACAACGCACTTCAAATTCCATGCGGCTACTTACACTGTGCTCGCTACTTCAAGACTCAAGGAGGGCGCAAAAAGCACTGGAACGTTTCCCACCCAACGTTTAGACAAGCCACTGTCTCGCATACTGTCACAGTCGAAGACGAGCCCGAACTACCAGCCAATGACCCTCCCGCAGGCGACAACGACTACCCTGCGGACAATAATGACCTTCCAGCAGGTTTGTCTGACCCGGGACAGGCATTTGACAAGTCCAACAATCTGGTCGACGTAGACACTGTTTTTTTCGGGCCAGGTGATAGATTATACCGTAACTATCACCCTAAACTAAACGGTACGTTCTTTGAAGCTTTCTGTTGTGTTGCAACTAACCAGAATTGATATCAGCGTGTCCATGTGATGCAATGGGACACTTCCTTGAAGATGGTGCACCTCCAGCGCCACCTCCAGACAAGTCGCCCGACGACTGGACTCCGTACCGGGATCGTGTCGAGTTTGAGACTGCGGAGTTTCTGTATGCGCGCAACCAAATGTCCGCCGGGGATATCAACATTTTATTGGATCTTTGGGCCGCAACCCTCCTGAAATACGACGACAAGCCGCCGTTCGCAGACTGCCGCGACTTGCATAGAACGATCGACAATACACCATTAGGCGATGTCAAATGGCAATCGTTCAAGGTACGGTACACTGGGGAGAAGCCAACAAGCGATGTACCACCCTGGATGGACCAGTCTCATGATGTGTGGTACCGTGACCCCCATGAGGTGATTCGGAATATGTTGGGAAATCCCGACTACGAAAAAGAGATGGATTACCGCCCTTTCCGTGAGTACTCAGCTGACGGCGACAAACGACAATGGCAGGACTTCATGTCCGGTGATTGGGCTTGGAATCAAGCCGTATGTTTTATTTTGTTGTTTTCTCTAGCGACCCATACTAACAATCTTTGGTAGGACATAATTTGTGAAGATCCGGATACGCTCGGCTCAACATTCGTATCGGTTATACTCGGATCTGATAAGACCACTGTTTCGGTGGCGACTGGCGCGAACGATTACTATCCCTTATACGTATCGATTGGCAATGTGCGCAACAACGTCCGGCGTGCACATCGTGACGCCGTTGCCATTGTTGGTTTCCTTGCTATGCCGAAAAGTAAGTTTCATATGCCTCCTGTTGTTCTGTACTAATTACAATCGAGAAGCTACGAAGGAGCACGCTGCCGATGCAATATATCGGAAATATCGCCTGACAATTGTTTCATTCATCCATCGCCAAGATTCTCGAGAACCTGAGACCGAGCATGACCAAACCAGAGGTTGTTCGCTTTGGTGATGGCCACTATCGGCGTGTGATTTACGGGCTTGGTCCGTATATCGCAGATTACGAAGAGCAGGTTCTTCTAGCATGTATAGTGCGCGGCTGGTGCCTCAGGTGTGTTTTTTATCCTCTGCCCTCTACCTCAGTACTAACTACTAATGTACTACAGGTGTATGTCCAACCGCAAAGAATTTAGATGAGAAGTCGTTGTGTCGGTGTCGTGACCATACGGAGGCGCTGATCGAAGAGGTTGCAACGTCCCTCACGCTGTGGGACGAGTACGGGATTGTCGGCGACCTTGTTGTAAGTCTCATATATGTCTCTAATGCAGCCGAGATTCACCCTTTCTAGCCGTTTACAAACGACTTCCCTTGCGCTGATATACATGAGTTGATTGCACCGGATCTCCTGCATCAACTCATAAAAGGAACCTTCAAGGATCACTTGGTCGAGTGGGTTGGAAAGTATTTGGTACACGTACATGGTAAGAAAGAGGCAGAGAAAATTCAAGATGATATAGACCGAAGGTAGGTCAATTTGTCCTGATTAAATGTTTCAAAACTCACATCATAAAAGAATTGCTGCAGTTTCCTCCTTCGCAGGCCTTCGACGCTTTCCAGAAGGTCGAGGATTCAAACAATGGACAGGTGATGATTCGAAAGCGCTTATGAAGGTAAGTTTTTGCACAAGTTGATTTTTGCACAAGTTGATCAGACTAACAACAATCTACTAGGTTTATTTACCCGCCATCGAAGGCCACATCCCAACTGATGTGGTGCGCACGTTTCGTGCATTCCTTGAATTCTGCTATCTCGTACGGCGTAGCATCATTACGGAATCTACATTATATCAAATCCAGGACGCTCTCGACCGATTCCATCACTACAGGGCTATTTTTGAGTCCACCGGCGTCGTTTCCACGTTCTCCCTCCCTCGACAACACTCGTGCTCCCATTACATCCTCCTTATCCGACTTTATGGTGCGCCGAATGGCCTTTGCTTGTCAATCACGGAGACAAAGCACATCAAGGCAGTGAAGGAACCGTGGAGACGATCGAGTCGCTACAAAGCACTCGGTCAAATGCTGGTGACAAACCAGCGCTTAGATAAACTTGCCGCAGCGCGCGTGGATTTCAAGAGCCGTGGAATGTTGAACAGCACCTGTCTGTCTGCAATGCTTCAAAGATAAGTAAGTTTTATTGCGCTGTACATTCAAGTGTTGTCGTGTGCTAAATATCTGCGGTAGAGCATTTGCGCTTGAATAAGGATCCTTTTGCCACCAACGAGTCCAACCAAGACAACGACAATCTTTTGGTGCTGCCTTCCAACCCCGACGTTACGATACTTGGCGATAACGAAGAGGGTGAAATCGACGACAGCCCAACGCTGGTACAAGCCCACGTTCAGTTGGCAAAAACGATTCGTAAGTTAGCTCACATTTTCAATTGAATACTTTTCTAATATAATCCTTCCCATTGCGCAGAACGCAAACGTGCACGCACGATCTCTAATTTATCTACAGAACTTGGTATCCCCCATCTCTACACCCTCCTCCGCCGATTCTTATTCGAGCAAGCAAACCCAGACGACCAGCATGCTCCCTCTGACATCCCGCTTGCAAGATGTCCTCAATTCGATGGAAAAATTCAAGTGTTCAACTCTGCGTCGTCAATGTTTTATGCACCCAGTGACCGCAGCGGGATTGGCGGCATGCGGCGGGAACACATCCGTGCCTGTCCCGTTTGGAGAAACAAAGCACCCCGGTATGACTGCGTGTTCGTTAACACGGATGCAGGTGTTGAAGGGATGGGGGCATGGAGGTAGCCCGTATAATGTGTTTTTTTTCATTCACATTTGAAGGTATTTCGTACCCATGCGCTGTAGTACGCTGGTTCGACAAAGCCAGCAACGGGCCCAACGAAGACACAGGGATGTGGATCGTCCAGCCTTCATTTGATACAGATAATTCACCGTTCGTTGGAATCATCCACGTCGACTCGATCTATCGCGCCGCGCACCTTGTTCCAATCTATGGAACACAGTTCATCCCACGCGACCTCAAGCACTATGATTCGTATGATGCTTTTCAAGCATTCTACGTGAACAAATTCGCAGACCATCACGCATTTGAGATTGCGTCTTAGGAACTCGGTGAGCACAACTAGACCACGTTGCCTACTATCACTCACAAGCAAGCGATCGAGGAATTTGACGAGCGTAACTACCACCACTCACAAGCGAGCGATCGAGGAATTTGACGAGCGTAACTACCACCACTCACAAGCGAGTGATCGAGGAATTCGACGAGCGTAACTACCATCACTCACAAGCGAGCGATCGAGGAATTTGACGAGCGTAACTGCCAACTGGAGCCCCCCTCGAAGAAGAATTCGACGAGCATAACTGGCCTCAGAACTCGTCACCAAATCCCCCCCCCCCCTTCCCCCCCCCCCCCCCCCCCCCCCCCCCCCCCCCCCCCTTAATCTAGATGGGCCGTGTAATACTTATTTTACTTAATTCAACTTTTGCCACTTTTTTGAATCATTGTGACTTGTGAGATTGGGCGCACGCTGAATTGACTTTTGAGAAAGTCCATTAAGTGTAAAAAGTGACGTTTTGGTTTCATTTCTCCGAAATTAAGTGGCATTAAGTAAAAAAAGACACCGGAGGTTTTCCTGATGCCTCGTCTTCGTACTCTCGAAAGCCGCCTCAATCCGAGTCACCACCCCCTTCTTGTGCTTCTCGAGCCTCGTCTTCGTACTCTCGAATCGCATCATCGAAAACATCATCGGTAAAGCTATCAATAGTCACTGCTGCCATAAGTGGATCCACACCAGCGTGCATCCTTTTTATGAAAGTCAGTTTGGATGATGAATGACATAAGTAATCAGAAACATACCGAGCGATGTCGAGAAGATCGACACCAATTTTACCGAGCAGTTTGTAAGCAGCAGTCCGCTCCTCGAACCGCCGCAGGGATTTGAGATGGATAAGGTAGACCGGGGAGTAAGCCACCGACGAAAATTTGATGTCCTCCTTTACACCAGTCATCCACTCATCGATGCAGCATTCAATCTGTCAGACCTCAGTTGCAGTATGAACATCAGAATCACTGAATACACTCACCGCTGTGAGTATAAGTGCAATGGTTTGAACGGGTAAAGGATCAAAGTATTTAGCATATACTATACCCTCGTCGCTTCAGTTTGTAAACCACATATCGTTGACCGCCGACTGGATTAATTCGGTCTTGTATATGCCACATTTCATTTCCCAGTCCTTTTACTCCACCAGTCAGATGTTGACTAAAAATCGTGAAATTGAATTTAAACACGCACCTTGAAACACAGGATACAGGCAGAAAGATACATCCATATGGCTAATAATCCTAAAAGTCCGATACATCCTTAGGTCTAGTTATCCACTCTAGAATACATCTGTTCTGTCTAGTTATCCACTCTAGAATATATCCGTTCTGTATAGTTATCGATCAGCCAACCTACCGAACTTCTCAGCGCTCTCGGAAGGGTGGCCATCCATCCCCGGTGAACATATTATTTTATTTTATATATCTTGCAATCTTGTTTTGTCGTCAGCAATCTCGCGATCTCTCCAGGTACCATATCACTAGGTACCATATCACTATTTAGGTTCTGAGATCAAGAAGCGCATCAATTAACATTTCACAATCATGGTACAATCACGGTACAGAAATGCTATTATTCTTCGGGTCCCTCGATATACTCACAAGGAGGCGCATCCAAAGAGACCCCTTCGACATCGTCAGCAGTTGGATCATCCAAATTTGAGGCCACGAGTTGTGGGACTCTCTTCCAATGTTCCGCAAAAGCTGCTAATAAAGCTCGTCGGATGTGAGCCTGGCGGTGAGCATACGCGATCACGCCCTCCTTTTCCTCGGGTTGTTCGACAGTTGGTAGGGTTGCACACGACTCCCAGTAGTCTCCCTGCCATGTGAGAAAGGCTAGAATACGTCGCATTTCTTCTAATAAGAGCTGGACTTCCTCCAACCACCTATTACGACGTGCTCGGGCTTTGCACCATTCGACACGAAGCGCTGATGTAGTTCAGCATACAACAACAAAAAAGCGAGATCAAACAACTTACAGTCTTGGAGTCCCTCGCTGTCGTCAGAAGAAATTCCGTGAGTTAACCAAATCCAGGACATAATTGCCGTGCCTTGAGTCTGTTGTCCAAAGTCCCCTATTGGTCTGAGATGTGCCTTCTTCAGAGGCTGCAATTTGTGCTCCCATCCTGTCCGATCAAGGTGATGAGCTAAGGAGAGAAGTGCCTCATGAGCACTTGTATACTTAGCATGGCTCAGCATAAGACGTTCCTCGACTACATCCATAGTTTTGCGTGCGCGGGTGTTGGGCCCTTGTCCGCGTAGATGCTGGACCTTGAACTGATACAGCTGACGGCGCAGTCGAATATGCGAACGACACTCGTTCAGAGAATCAGTAGCTTGGGCAAAACGTAGGGACCATTCTGTTTCCAGGAGTGTCTTGTTGCATGGCACGGTATCACATATCTTGGAAGGCAGAAGCAATTGAAAGTCTTCTGCCTTGCCAGAGGTAAGATCTGGGACTGGACAGCCGCTGTTGTCACTGTTGATGCCAGTTAGGAGGATTGCAGAGATTCGGAGGTTTGGAATCATTGGCATGTAGAGTTTTTGAATGTCGGTCCATGCATCTAGGCAACGTTGCAGTACATTCCTTCGAGTTAAGACCTTAGTCCTCTGGATATCGGTTGTGTGCTGACCAAGCGCGGAGGAATCAACACGCAAACGGCATCTAAGATAATTCAGCAGCGCTCTACAAGAGATTTGAAAAATGACTTACTGGGCATCTTCGAGGTCAATTCCAGTGCTAATGAGAACACTGCAGGTAACCTCGCTGTGGAGTGATATTGCTGACCCATCTTCCAACTCGTTTGCGTCCCGTTGTGCTAACTCTAACCGCACAGATGCCTGCGTCATTGCTGTGTAGTTGTGAGCAATAGCTCAGCATCATGAAGAACAACTCACCGCCAACTCTGGGCTGGAATGGATTACACTGCGAGCGGTCCATCTCCCAGGCTTCAATCTCTGTCCTCCATGCAGCGAGGGAAGCGGCTCCTACTTCAGAGTCATTGATAGAGCTCTCAAGTTCCCAGAGAGCAAGACGGTGCTCCTTCTCAGCAACGATGGCTTCTGTTATTTTTCGTAGCATAGTTTTACCTTTTAAAGATGAGACTGGTCAGTACAATAATGTCAACATACTACACCAACACTCACCGAGAGCCATAATCTTCTTCCAGTTCCAATCAGAGAACTGGTCATTGAGTGTGTCGCGTCGGGCTCCAGGACCCATTTCCTTTGTACTGCCAGCCACGCGATTGATGTTTGCCCATCCACGCTCAGGTGCTTCTCCGTCAGTCCGTCCTACCCCTGGAGTCCAATTGAATGAGAATTGAGTCTGGCAGGATTCGATGTGTGCAGCGATATGGAACTTCAGCACAAAAAAAATTAACGGTCTTGCCTTCTCGATTGAACTGAAGATGAGGTGGTAGTGTGGGCAAGCGATCCCACAATTTTTTGTGCCACTGGCACGCGATATCGTATGAAAAGTTGATTGTCGACAGGGTAGAGAATCTGGCGAGAGCAGAGAAAACAAGATAGTCCATATTCAAGTATCTATGATGATGTGAGTTATACAGACAGTGTGTACCTGATGATTCAACTTACTTTTCGCCTTTCTGTAAGTCACCAACACCATTAGCTAACTTCATATTGTGGCGTGCACAATCCACGGTGCCCACGCCAGTTGCAGCAAGTCCCCTTGATGACTTCGTATCCGCGAGATTAACTGCATTATGGCTAACACAGTTACTTTTCTGTCAGGTGTAGAATAGTTGTCAGACTCAAAGAAGGAGACTAAAAGATATCTAAGAGCGCACCTCTTGAAGAGTTTCACCATTGGTGCGCAGGTACCGCTTATATTCGCTCTCTTTGACGAAATAGCCCCATCCTTTGCTAAGGCCAGGATCTCGTCGATCGGTCGACACCATCCAGCGCTTGAGTCGAAAGTTGGCGTCTATAGCAAGAAAAAGTGCGTACTTCCATCTAGCTATTCGTCAGCGAATTCATTGTGTTGTGATAAGGGAACGTGCGCACTGCTGATTTGGAGGTGAAGTTTCCCAATTAGTAGGAAGGTTTTTCCCTACATGCGGGCAGGCAGGGCAGAGAACAGCCAGATCTCCGTCTTCAGTGGAATCTATTCCTGCAGGATGGTGGCCACGACCTGAACATTTGAGCGCTTTGATGTTTCTCCACTCGCGGACTATCCTTAGAAACACTGAATAGCGATCCTGACCTTCTGCGTAAGCATATTTGAATATATGATATCACAGAATACACCTACATGAATTGGCGTGATTCCTGTGTTGTCAGTCCGCCGCGCCAAGCTATGATAGAATTCAAAGGCAGATACCTTAGACTCGAAGGAAAGTATGTGAAAGAACTCCAAGACAGCAAATGTTGCCGCTGTTCTTGGGTCAGTCACTGTGGCAGGGAACAAGCGCGTGCGGAGTAGTTGTTTGAAATGCGAAACTTCATGCTCACATCCACAAAAATCGAGTCCTGTTGAATGCACACCATGGACATTGATAATCACAAAATTATTGCCGAATGCAGGTGATGGTTTGCGACAAGTGGTACCGGGGGGGGGTGTCCAAGTTAGATGCGCAGGCCCATAGATTTCAATGAAACAGGGTGGAAAAACCCGCTCCTCCATTCCTATTTCTCGTTAATATTATAATTGGAGAACAAAAGGAACACGCACCTTAATTCTATGGAGCAGGGAGTTAAGGTGCGATTTAACAGTGCATGACCGACATGCAAGATTGACAGAGAAACAATCCTGACACCGAAACACGGCATCCTCTGCACCACACACACATGGGGTGTCTGAATCCTCGCCTCTTCCCTCAAGTCGTAGAAATTCAGTCATGTACGTCTGACGTTCGTCCAGCCAAAGGGAGATGGGATCGTCCTACAAACAATCAATGACGGCATCATCTTCATAACACCAGAGACTTACTCCTGCAGTTCTCCCGCGTCCCTTTTCGGCCATTGGTGTCTCAGCGTCGTCCACCTCATATGCAGGGTCAAAGTGTTCCATCTCGTTCCAAGGATCATCTTCGGTGGGCATGGTAGGGTTATCGGCGGGCACAGTGTGAAAAGTTTCGTCCTCCTTCTCAGGCAGGCTGGCAGGAATGTAAGAAGTTCGAAGCGCAAGTTGGCCGCTAGGCTGCAAACTGAATATGCGATGCCTGTCGACATGATTTGAGAACTGATTGGTGTCGGGCAGTGTATGTCTGACGAGTTTTGGACGTTTAGAAGGACGGCCAGTGCGTCCAGACTGTGACATGGCTAGTGCTGCCTCTCTAAGCATCAACACATCAAATTTGACTACTAGGGTAGATTAGTGATACATCTAGTGGCACATATGCCAACATACATACCATATGCGCTGTTGGCGAATCCTAGAAGCTTGTTAAGAAGCACAAATGATGTATTGCCATGGACAATTGAAACTGACCTAAAATACCAGAGCAATGCAACTCTGCTTGCGCATTCCTCCCATAATCACAGATAACGGTATGTAGTATGAGCTGTATACCGATATTCAGGCCAGAGCTCATAGTGGTTCCTAGATGTCCAAGAGGTGGCAGCCCACACAGGAACAGCACGCATGGCTGATGCCCCACTTGACCAAATGGCAAGTGATCAGGTTTGATGCTGAACCTGCGTACTTGACGCTGATTCATAAGGAGTGGCTGGAGAATTGGCCTGAGGAAGATGTTGTGTGGCCTGGTCGTCCTATAGAGCAGAACACGTTGAGTGAAGACGAGAAGTCGGAGCTGTGCGTAGCTGAAAAGGAACATAAATACGTGAGTTGTCAATACTATTCATAGCCTCTCAGAGTTATAATGACTGCGCACCTGATACAGACCCTAAAATCCTGGCTGACCTGGGCATAGCTTAATCCAAGACGCGCTCGTTCTATGTACGGGTGCTCATGGTGCATATTCCCTGTGCCAGATTTATCGGACTTTATTCGTGCTCGTCTTATTGCTATAGATCAAGAGTGACATGTACATATGATATTTACAATATAGTCTGTCTGCTACCAACGAAGCCGGTGTAAATTTAAGCTTGTAAAATAACAATAACTTAGAGACTTTGCGGTCAGCACATACAGTAAAAGACCTATAAAAGTCCAACGACACATGAACCAAAAATGGCGTACATGATCATTAACCTTTCTCAACCAAATTCCAAACTCCCCTTACAAATATACATACTGTTTGCACCACAATCGCTACACTAGATCTGCCGACATGGGCAGACCAAAGCTTTACAAAACTGCCGAAGAGCTCCGGGAAGCAAAACGAATGCACAGACAAGCATACTATGCACGGTGCGAATTTATTTTGATACTGGAGGCTTTAACTCATTTCACACCAGAAACAAGAACACGATTAGTACAAAAATGAAAGCAAGATATCGTGCCCAGGCTAGCACATCTTCCACCATGTAGGTCTTCCTTTTATCTCTGAAATATACACAATTGAACTGCCAGCATTCAGGAACAGCTCAGACCAATCATCCCCATATCGAAAACACACTGTGTATGCTCAGCGCTCATCTCTCACATCTCTTGCAATCTACTGACAAACACTCGGACGTACAGGGAAAAAAATCGCCTCTTAACCTACTTAGGTGCTTCACCTCACGACACACTTGATGCACTGTATACCGAGTATCTGGAGACACGCTGCTCAGACAACATCCGCGATGTAATGGGCATTGTTCAGGAGATTTTATGGGAGCTCAAAGAGATTGAAGAGACTATGTCAAGAGCGAGAATTACGGGCCGAAGGTATAGTAATGCGCAGGACAACTCTAAACAGGCTGCAGAGGTACTGTCGGCCCTCGAGGATTTATTCTCCTGCGTGATGGTCGAGGACATGGATCTAAGACAACGGTATGCACATAAACACTTCCTGTTTCAGAGTCTTTAGGAGATCTCTGCATATTTACTAGTACTTTCAATTTTGACACGAAGCTTAGTATATTGTGTAGCTGTATGATACTATCATAGTGTCCGTGTGTGGGACATTGGTCTCGATTTTACGCTACATTTCAATATTCATTTCGCTTACTGCAACCTAAACGCCCAGTCTTGTCGATCAGCGCGTCAATTAACGTTAACATATGTATCTAATTGATCTCATTGTATGCCAAGATGACTTAATGTTGAAATCATGAAAATAGATGGCGCCTCGTAAATGGACAACGTCCGAGCAGGAGGTGTGGCTTGAACCGTGGTACCAAAAGTTCGCCGAAAAGCAGAGTGACAAGAGTAGAAACCACAAAAACTTCTTCGCGGACCTTTATGAAAAATGGTTCGAGGAATTTCCAGAGCCTCGACCAAATCATATCACCAAATTGGGGCCGTTAACGCTGGAAGAACACAACGACGCAACTGACATACGAAAAGCCGTAAGTTTCATTGAAATTGTCACCAACAACACTAAGAATGTTCGATAGAAATTACATACGCGATTTAAAAATAATTTCAGCGGTTCAAAGGTGGGGCGACAGGCGAAAGCCAATGCCAATGACATCTTTGATGCTGTGGTGCGGAAAATAACTGAATGCGAAAAACCTACACGAATGCTTCAGGAACACAAAGCATACTCCAAGTTGTACTATGCTGATCATGTTCAGAAATCCATCCAAGAGACGCTGAAGGTCGCACAAGCAACACAATCACTCACCAATGGTCAGCGAGTAGCGCTTGTGAAAAAAGAGACTGCTGCTCTGTATGCAGGCGAGTCCGAGGATATCAAGGCTAAGGTGAAGGAGTATATCCACGCACAGAAGGAAGAGCGCGGTAAGGAAAAAGCTGAGCCTTGGAGTGATGAAGATCAGCAGCAGCACGTCCTGCTCAAGTTCACTGCATAGTAGTATCACCTAACATGAACAAAGGAATCTTACCAAACTGGCCACCGTCGCAAATCAATTCCTAAAAGGCCTCGCTGATGCGACCGGCCTATCCTTCAGCCTTCTTATTGGGGGTCCATCCGTCGAGCTAGGTGGAATGATTGATGTCTGGAGGTATGTTCTACATTAGAAACTCAAAAACTCGAGAGCCAAAATGACACTCACCTGGGCAGCTTCCACGTCGGGATGACGAAGCTGGGCAACAATTTTAGCCAGGCTTACCCTAAGTTCGAGAGTGAGATAGTGGGCCCGTTCCAAGACTATCTGTATCGTGTGTATCGTAAATGTTATTTCTTATCAGACACCTTGGACAAAAAGGCTTACTGTTTTGCTAACAGCGGAGGCTGCAGCACTCAAAGACCGGAAGATGGGGGGAGCAAGCAGCTCCAGTTCGTTGTGGGGAGACAGCTTGAATCAACCGTCATATCCTGCGTCAGATATGATGGACAACTGTCCAACCGGGATACATCTTTGTCAGGCACGTTTCGATTACCGGATCTATCCGAGTTTCCTTCTTCGTCAAATGGCCCGGATTTATCCGAGTTTCTGCCTTCATCAAATGGCCCTGGGTCTCCTACACCCTTCAGCTCTCACAATGTTCTCTCTGGCGACAATCAACAAGACTGGCCGCTGTCCGATGACCTCAACGACTTCCTCGAGACATTGGCCCAGAACCTGCCAATGTCGGCTGTTGACCACTTGATGTCACACGTTCCTCCTTCGCTTGAGGCGCCTTTCATTCCTGCGGTTCTGGCCGCAGCTGAAACACTCTGCAATCCCCTTCCCGCAGCTGAAACACTCTGCCATCCCCTTCCACCAGTTTCTCCCCGTTCTGTCCATGGTGTTTCTATTTCCACACCTGAGCCGTTTGATGGTGTGCCCTCAGCCGACTCACTTCCTAGTGGATTCACGCACCCAACTGCACACCTCCCCGGAAACGCAGAGGAGCCCAACAGCGACAGGCCAGATGCACACCCTGCATCTTCAGTGGAAGAAGACCCTACAGAGGACTTGTGCCCTTCATCCATCCCGACCTGCACTCCCCCTTCAGCAGACTCATGCTCTCCATCCATCCCGACCTGCACTTCCTCTTCGGCAGACTCGTGCCCTCCATCCATCCCATCCCACACTTCCCCTTTGGCAAACATTGCGAATGAGGCTCAAGAAAACGAGGTTCAAACAGAGGCTCAAGCGGACGAGGGGAATGACAGCGGCGGACCCCGTAGAACAAGGCGCGCGCACATCCCATCTACACACAACACCATCAGCAACTCGATCGGCAACTCATTGAACCTGGCTTCAAAATGCAGCCATGGTACTGATTCATCCACTCGTGTGGGCCAGCAAACAAAGTAAGTCTCTTCTTGTTTTTTAAACCTCTTGTGCTCATTATCTTGCACAGAAGACCAAGGGTGTGAGCTATACCGTCTGCTCAGTTTTTCCCGTATTGGCTTTCTTGCGTCTGTTTTTTGTCGCTTTCATTTCCCTTCCATACCGCTTATTTTCATGTGGTGTTAATGTTGACGCGAAACCGTGTTTGAAATTTACAAGTACTAGTACTAATGCAAAAATGCTATTGAATTGCTATGGTTCTAGAAGACAATCTGTCGTGTATGGTGCCAACTGACTATAGAGACCAGCACTAAAGTAGTGAATGGGGAAGGCATCAACTCTGAGCTTGTGCGCACATGAACCTTGCCCGCTCTCACATTATCTCAAGCAGTACCTTGCGCAGTCCCGAGTATTGCACAACTGGATAAAGGTTGATATTGAAGCTTCGCCGGTACTGATTTTGAACGGACTGCCTCACTATCTACATACCGAGCCACATCGTTGTGTGATCGCAGCGAGCTCAAAGTACTGCCCAAAGTATTACAAATTTTGAGAACTGGTAAGACAAAAAATCTTAAGACTCACAGATTTAGACAACATTGTGACGTGTTGGAGAATATTTTGGTGGGCGGACACCAAAGAGCTGGAGGTAAGGAGTCATGAAACTCGTTCTCACGGTTGAAAAACACTTTGGAGAACAGCAAAGTCCCAGTGCAGTGAGTGTGTCAGCCGTATTGCTTCTTGACAACATTGTGACGTGTTGGAGAATATTTTGGTGGGCGGACGCCAAAGAGCTGGAGGTAAGGAGTCATGAAACTCATTCTCACGGTTGAAAAACACTTTGGAGAACAGCAAAGTCCCAGTGCAGTGAGCGTATCAGCCGTATTGCTTCTTGACAGGTACAAGAAGCGATCCCATCGTCAGATCCAATCGCTGTTTGCTGATCCCATCAAGGAGAATGAGGGAGACGGGGCAACGGCAGGGTATAAACGGGGGTGAACTGCCAGATATCCATATGGAGCATTCAACCCCCCGTAAAACAGTGATTTATAAGCAAAGGAAGCCGGCAGCGCGATTCTCACGTAGGATATATCCTGGATACATCCGGTTGGATAGTGGATGACAATAGAAGAGTATGTATCGGACTTTTAGGACTATAGTCCACTTAGGATACATCTATATAACATCATCGGCTGCTTGAAAACAAAACGTGATCCTTCCTTGAGAGACTCGGCCAGGTCACGGTTTGCCTTGATGGCGAGTATAGATCTGCTTGCACAGAACCCAAGAACGAGGCCGTCAATACGCACATCTTTGTTTTAAGCTCCCCGCGCACATGTGATGTGCGCCTCGTCATCTATATGGCAACATTAAATCAAGTAGGGCAAGGACGTGGACATGAGACATACCATTTTGACGAGAGAAGGGGTAAGTTGGATGGTAAGCTCTGCCATGTTAGACGCCTCACGCCAGGCATCCTTTGCTAACTTCGTCTCAACAATCAGTGTCTCTGGAAAAGGTGCGCGAGTCACAACTAGACAGCGGTAGATAGACGTGGCAGTAGTGAGCAAATCCTTAGTGATGTCGTCGAAATCGCTAGCCTTTAACCGTTGGCGTGTTCCATTTGGACCTTTCTTGAACTTCGGGTCAGTATTGAGGACCTCCGAGTCCTCCAGTTGGCGCTTGGTGCCAACAACTGGTGTTGAAGAAGCTTTGGCCACTTCATCATGATCATTGGCAGTGTTGTCCGCGCCATAATCAGACCCGTTCTCAGTCTCGTCCATGCGATTGACAAACTTGTTCGAATCATGGCTGTCGCTGCTGCCCTCACCGTCACTGTTGTCATCCGAAGTCACAACAGGTGAGGGCGCTGAAAAAGTGTGTTAGTCCAAGATACACACTGGCAGAGACATTGTACCTTTCTGTGGCTTCGTACGGATCTTACTCGTGGGTTTTCGGGCCAAGACAGTTGGAGGGGTCTTGCTCATACTGAATGTGAGTGCCTGTTGATTGGATAGTCTTGTAGGTACACAGCGGTCCGAAAACTATTATGTACTTGTGAGTAACATGGAGCACATGGACAAATAAGACACTGACCATGCTGTCTTCATCCCTGTCAACATCGCTAAGAAGCCCAGCAGGCTCGCTATCAAATTCCTCGGGATGTGTCTGGTATGTAGTGCACAGTGCCTTTAAGTCGCGCTTCTGCATCTTCGTTTGTAAGGCTTTTTGGCGGTCTGCTCCTCGATGAGCTTTTGTAACTGTTAAGCAGAAACATTTTAATGAGCGCGAGCATTCATGTCGGGCTTGATATAACTTACTTCAATATGTCTCTTTCTCGGTTGGCCGACGTTGACGACCACTTGCAGTGCGTCCCGCGGTCGACACCATCTCTGCACATACTTCCTCCTGGGCCTTCAAAAGTGCCGTTTTAGTTCCCTTTTTGGAGGGGGCTTTTGCGGCCATGATAGACGGTAGTCAGTAGAAATAACGACAACAGAAGGAGGGGGTATGCATGCCTTTAAAAACCCTACAGTGGCGTCGGATCAACAAACAAATTTTGAGTTTTGTTGATCGAGTTTTGTTGATCATGAAGTTAAAGTTTTCAACTGACGAAGCGGTGTCAATATAATGGCATAAATAAGAGGGACGGGGATGACTTTCCTTTCCAACATACAATCGATACTACAGCGAGATCGATACTACAGCCAAGATGAATAAATAGTAAGTGGCTGGCTTGTCGAATGCTCGCCTCACACTTACCGATGTTGTAGCCCAGCGCTCATGCCATCGAACAAATCAGATGATGTGAAGCTGAACATCCTGTTACCTCCTCCAAGTTGTCCCTTTCACGTTGTCCGTGCTCCGGGACGGGAGGTACCTCATACTCCAAGGGAGGTACCGCCTGCTCTTGAGATTCAGTTTCCATTGGCGCCATATCACCAAACCCCAGGGCCCATTAAAACATCACAGACCTACCTGCAAACACTTGTATTAGAGCGCTGGGATGCAGAGATTAGGCTTTGCAAAGAGACATGCAAAGCGCAGCTCTCAGAGCACATGAAAGGTCCTGTTGCTCACCAAAATTTGGTGTGGGAGATGATAACTGTGCATTGGAATGCAGAGAAAAAGCGGTGCGAAGAGTCACGCAAGGTTCAACTTTTGGAGCTCTTACTGGCGGCTCATGGCATTACTACCCTAGCTTAGTAGTCTTAGTAGTCAGTTAGTTTTAGTCAAGTGTCATTCGGAATAATGGCACACCATGTGGATCGCCTTTTTCATGCTGCGAACGGCAAAACCTCTCATGTGGATCGCCTTTTTCCTGGATGTTCGGGTCAAACTCCATATTATGTGGCGTAAGGAATGGTGGCGTTCGAGTATGAACTGCGTCCCTGACAGTAGTTGGTCACGAGGGCGGAATTGGACTCGGTCGGGGCTGAATCGGACTCACTTGAGGGTCAAGTGTTTTTTTTCCATTTTGTGTGCCGTCAAGACACTTAGGGCCGGTACAATACGACTTGACACTCGCACCAGACAAGCCATGCCCCACTGTGTATTCTGTGGGAAGGTAACAACTACACACGAGGGTCTCAAGAGACACGTTGCAGGACGTCCTGAATGTCGACTGGCAGTGGGCATCAATGATCGAAGATGTAGAGGCAGAGAACTTAGACGACGCACCAGATGTTGACTTCCCCCATCAAGATGCAGCACCGGCGGGTCATGTACACTCGCGCCCGTCTCCAGATACCGACAATAACCCAGCGCTCCGCAAAACTCGACGGACTACAGTTGAGGAAGTCGAGGATGAGGATGGGATGTTGTTCCCCAATAACGGGCGATATTTCGAACCTCAGTCGGATGCTGGCTGGGCACTGCGTGAGGGGGAGACAAATTTTGAAAGATATAGAACGTACCAAGAGGAAGAGGGTGAGGATCCATGGTCGCCTTTCGAGGATGCGTAAGTGCTCGAATGCGCTGGCATAGCATCTACTAATATCACTCACCAGGGAAGAATGGGATCTGGCCCAGTGGCTCAGTCAAGAACCTCGGTCAGACGCGAACCGACGAATTCCTAAAACTGCCCATTGTAAGTTTGAAAGTGTTAATCAAAATTTGAACTTACAATATTGATACCCTAACCAGACACAAAACCGCACGAAACTTTCGTTTCATAACAACCTGCTCATTCTTGCAGTGCATGGACGAACTTCCACACGGGCCAGGATGGAGTTGTAAGAAGGTGACTGTGCGTGGTAACTGCGAGGATGAGAATGGCGAGATGTTGCAAGAGGAGGTTGAGTTGTGGTGCCTGCGATCCTGTAGAGTGCGTGAAAGAGCTCATTGGCAACCCTGCCTTCAAAGAAGATATGGCCTACTCACCTGCCAAAGCATATGCAGACCGTGCAGGGCAAGATAGGGTGATCGACGAGATGTGGACAGCAGACTGGTGGGGCGATAAACAGGTAAGACTATTTGAGAGGAGAGCAACAAAGTAACGGACTGACCTCGCACACAGAAAGCCTTGCCAGAAGGTGCCACGATAGCACCAATCATTCTATCTTCAGACAAAATGTCCTTGTCGCAGTTCCGAGGGGATAAATCGGCGTGGCCGGTGTATATGTCCATTGGAAACATCACTAAAGCAAAACGGCGCCAAGCATCAGCACGAGCGAACAGTCCTGATTGGTTACTTACCAGCAGGCAAACTGGACTGTTTCACCCCCTAATGCACGCTCCTTGGCTGGATACAGGCTGTTCCACCATTGCATGGCTCTACTGCTTGAACCTCTCATCGGTGCTGGAAATGACGGTGTTGAAATGGTGTGTGCGGACTCGTGGGTTCGTCGTGTCTACCCAATTCTTGCAGCATATGTTGCCGATTTCCCGGAACAGTGCTTGGTCAGTTGTTGCAAAGAGAACCGATGTCCGAAGTGCCTTGTAGCAGCAAATGAGCGAGGGGATGCACTCCACTTGGCAATGCGTGATCCAGAGTCAACAAAAGATATTTTGCACAGGCGCAAGATTGGTCAGCATCCTCCGGAATTCGAGGCCAATGGTTTACGTGCCGTTTACAAACCATTTTGGGCTGATCTCCCTCACGCAGACATTTTTCTAGCGTTCACGCCCAACCTTTTGCATCAACTTCACAAGGGTGTGTTCAAAGACCACCTTGTGAAGTGGTGCATCGATATCATTGGGGAGGACGAAATGGACTCACGTTTCAAGGCAATCCCGAATTATCCCAGCCTTCGACACGTCAAGAAAGGGATATCAAGTGTGAAGCAGTGGACGGGACGTGAACACAAAGAGATGCAGCGAGTATTTGTTGGCTTATTGAGCGGAGCAGTACCTAGGTGAGTGCATCAGGAAAACCTCCGGTGTCTTTTTTTACTTAATGCCACTTAATTTCGGAGAAATGAAACCAAAACGTCACTTTTTACACTTAATGGACTTTCTCAAAAGTCAATTCAGCGTGCGCCCAATCTCACAAGTCACAATGATTCAAAAAAGTGGCAAAAGTTGAATTAAGTAAAATAAGTATTACACGGCCCATCTAGATTAAGGGGGGGGGGGGGGGGGGGGGGGGGGGGGGGGGGAAGGGGGGGGGGAT
>NW_024537881.1:0-22540 GCF_016628075.1 Suillus paluster | reverse complement strand
GTCCCTGATGGCCAGGTTCATGCCCTGGCCCCCTGCAGGCGAATGTATGTGAGCGGCATCACCGACTAGGAAAATAGCAGCACCAAGAAGCGTGAACGTGCGGTCAGCGACAGCTGAATGGGTTCTGAAACGTGTCGACCAGACCAGCTGGTCGACCTTGACGGGTGTCGGGTTGAGGGACGAATTCGATGTTATATACGCTGGGCCGTACATGTCGATCAATTTCTAGATGTACTCCTTCGGTGGTGCATGGGGCGGGTCTCCGTTCTTCACTGGTACGGCAGAAATTATACGGAAGATGAATTTTGTAACGGGCTTTCCATCACGCGTCAGCTCGGAATTAAAGTGGTTGTCGAACGGTGTGAGCATCAGGAAACCATCTGAGGAAATTATGATATTGATGTGGCCCTCGATGGTCGATAGATAGACAGGTTCGGGCTCGAACGTAACATCTGCACTGGCCATTTGAGTCAGTACATGATTGCCTAAGTTGGGGCCTTCTGGGTCAGAGAACCCTATGCCGGTGATGGTACGGATCTGGAGATGGTTGTCAGACATTCCACAAAGCTAAGCTAGCAGGAGCTGAGGTCTCACGGTTGAGCGGGCGCCATCTGCACCGATGATATACCTGGCTCTGACTATTTGGCCATCCTTGAACGAGACGTCGGTGACAGGACAATCCTCTTCGTTCTGTTTCCTGCCAACAACCCTGTGTGGGCGCTGCACTCGAACCCCAAGGCTCTGCAGCTTCTGCCCAAGCACAAGCTCCGTCACATTATGAGGGGATAAGAGTACGTAAGGGTGGGTCGAATATTTCTTCAGAGGGCCGAATGTGGCCTCGAAGATCTGCGAACTGCGAGATGCCCTTCTCCTTGATGGCTTGAGATAGTAAGCCCTCTGCTGCATCGATGCTGGCTAAAGCCTGCGATCATAAGGTCATCAGTGGGCCTTCTTATGAACGCTCAAGTGGCACTTTACCTCGACGTTGCATCCATTCGAGGTCCGAGACAGCCTCATTATTGTATGGTCCGTCAGATATCGAACTTGTCTCTGGAGGGTCAGCAGGTAGAACCGTATGAGATTTCTTGATTGCCCAAGATGAACCTTCTTTCATACGGTGTTGCATGACATCCATGAGCTGATACAGGGGAGGGGCTGAGGTGTTTGTGCGCTTGTCTGAATATTCTCGTCCGCTTGTGAACATGTGGTGGCGAAGAAGGTCCTAGCTCTGCAATGGCATAAATCTTCGTCTCTGGTAGGATTACACAAGCACTGACACTCGAAAAACTTACTTTGTCAATCATAACATTGATTCACATCGAGTCGACAAACGTGCGGCCGAACCAATCACTTGCAGTGGTTGCGTCTTGATCTGTCGGCGTAAAGCGTACGGAACCATATCCACGCTGTGAAGGTTCTGGGATGTGGGCCTTGTTGTTCTAAGTGCTTTGGGAGGTGATCTGACGTCAAGTATGCGAGTCGATGAAGCGTAACATTGTTGCGAAAATAAGGAAATCTCAGGCCAGAATTGCAACTGTTCAAATCACAATATTTTGCGATGGCTTGGCCATTGTCGTTCCGCTCAGGCAAGACGAAAAAGGTAGGAGAGCCACGGAGGACTGGACGAAACGATAGAAAGTTCACACGGCGCACGGATTGTTGGTGTATTCATGGGGATGCAATGGTTTGCTATTACTCACAACTCCACCATTTCTTCAACAGAGGTCTACCAGTCTATGGTACATCAGGCCTTGGAGTGGACACAAGTAAAGCATGTTAACATCGATATGTTGAGTTCCTTACCTATCTTGTTATCTCGTACACCTTCGTATACCATATGACTCTCGTCTTCTCTCAGGCTTCTCCGCACGTTAATCCTCCGGACTCGTTACCTAATCGACTCTGCTGATATTTGTACCGCGCTTCGCCTCTTGACCACCTCAGTATTGTTCTTACAACTCTACTGAAGTGTGTACTGTGTCCGTCGTATCACGCCGTCTTGTATTGACTTGTGCACTAGCCTTTGTCTAGGTACAGAATAATAGTATCGTTCTTACCAGAGCCAGAATCGCGTCCAGCATCCAACCCGACGTATGATGATATCAAGGCGCGGTTGCGATATGAGGACGTCAAGTGCGTTTGCGGGATTGACTTGATCGATGGCGCTTCAGGAGGCGTCGTGGACGAAGTGGTTTGTTGGCAAGAAAAACCAAAGTTGAATCATTTGCTCCAGAGTGGTAGAGATCGTCTATCTTGCCGTTGACAGGACCTGTACGTAGACTCGGTAAACCGACTCTAGTTTCGAAATACAAAGGATCGAAGGAGATCATGGTGGTGGGAGCCGGAAAAGTACTAGTCACAACTGTATTACTGAGCCATTTTCGCGGGGTGTGGGAATTCAGTTCTTGGACTTACTAAGTGACGTACTTTCAGGAATCAGAACGTCGCAGCTGAAACTGTGGTCAAGTTCGAACCTCCTCCTGCCTTTTATCAGAACCCAACGTGACCCGTTTCACACCAATTGACCTGACTGCACCGATAGCGAAGCCTGTAGTTTTATTCCCACATTTCAACCCACCTCTCCGTCCTTCACATTACACGGCCAAGTGCCGCTTTGGCCCAAACAGAGGTAGTGCGAAAGTTATAGGACTCTCAATGGCGTCCTATTCACGGGACGATTCTTCACCGAATACGGCGCAGGCCCATTCGCTTCTTATGACGATATGATAGCATGGTTTAAACACAAGTTTGACGTATCTCAGCGGATGAAGAAAGCGCCTCTCGACGCTCCGCGGTTCGACAGCTCGTGGCCACCAGTCTTTACACACCAAGACTTGTGTCCCCAGAACATTTTGTTAGCACGCGATAGCACGTTGTATGTGTTGGGCTGGCACAGATCTGGGTTTTTACCCTGCATGGTTCGAATATGCCAGCAAGCGCTGTGACGTGCACTTCGTCATGTTTATGGGACCTTCTGATTCCCTTTATCTCTCACACCATTTCCAGTGAGTCGTTCCCTGGCAGAGATCAGTTTTATAAACAATCCAGCCTTCCACTCCAGGTCGCACACGAAAGCTCATAGCGGAGTACCGGAGTAACATTGGGTGGGCACTTCACATTGGTGCTGTTATTGTGTAGTACTTGACATGTGATACAAAGTGCCATGACGTGCAAGTCAGCATCATGCACTGTGCTAACTTGACCATACCAGTCCACGGTGATGTGAGTTTCGCATTCAGAACTAAGCAGTCTTGTCATCGAATGATTCCCAGTGCAATCAGCGAATTGCTGCCTGAACTGCGTCACGACAGATGGCAGCTTGGATTGTGATGCACTTCAGACATGTAAGCAGCATGCACGACATAGATGGCAACAGTCTCGAGTTTCTGCTTCATACATTAGGGTCTGTTTGGACAATGTTTTTTGCCAACCAACTTCGAAATTCCAGTTTAACACATACAAGACCAAATAGTCGGAGACCGAAAATGATGTCACGCTGATAACAGTGATATTGATGAGCCCATACATGATATTGTTGTGCAACACCAAGGATCCCAATGACCTCAATGCTGACCTCGATCCGCTAGACCCACTAGACCAAGATGGCACCGTCATCGAGGAACATGATGACAGTGCGGATGAAGATCCCAATTGTGCTGATGTGGTGGACTCTGACCAGCTGGATGTATACAAGCTGCACTGGATAGACAGTATGTTCCGTGGTGCTGCTCGTGTAGCGATGGCTATTGCTGATGCTGCTGGCCAAGTACTCCAAGATCACTCACAAACTCACTATGACAAGCAGCCCTATCATACTTCAGCCCTGTCTGGAATGGCATGGGTCAATGAACTCCTCACAGGACACCCAGATCGCATACGATGCGAACTTGGTGTGCGGCGCCATGTGTTCTATGTACTGTTGAATCTACTTCGCGATTCAGGGTGCAAGAGTTCAAAATACATCATGCTTGAGGAGCAGCTCGCCATCTTCTTGTATGCATGTGTCACAGGTCTCTCTGTTCGCCATCTTGGTGAACGCTTTCAGCGCTCCAATGAGACAATATCAAAGTAGGTTATTCCCCAGCACTGGTTAGCGACAAATTTGCTTATTTTTGAAGGTATTTCAAACATATTCTCAATGCAATTTTCCTCCCCCCCGATTTATTCATTATATGTCCAGCTACCCAGCGCAGACAGTCCGATACCTCCCGAAATCCTTCAAAACCCCAAATACTACCCATACTTCTCTGATGCCATCGGCGCTATAGACGGTACTCATATCGCATGCCACCCTAGTGCCAATGATCGTGATGCAGCTCGTGATCATAAAGGCAACTTAAGTTACAACTGTCTCGCAGCCTGCTCCTTCAACATGTCGTTCCTTTACATACTGAATGGCTGGGAGGGGTCGGCAGCCGATGCACATGTCTATCATGATGCTTGCATTACAGAATTCAACATCCCTCCAGGCAAATACTATCTTGCTGATGCAGGATTTGCTGCATGTGACGAGCTACTTGTGCCATATCGTGGAGTACACTACCATCTCGCTGAATGGGGTCGTGGACATCAGGCGTAAGTAATATTCAACTTAGGCTACGATCTACTTGTACTTATATTGTTTTTAGGCCTTGTAATCACAGAGAACTATTCAATATACGCCACGCCATGCTCCAAAATGTCGTTGAGTGTATTTTTGGCGTGCTCAAGAACCGCTTCAAAATCCTGCTTCTCCCACCTCATTATGCAATGGACGTGCAGGTTCGTATCCCTGTGGCATTGTGCCTGGTGCACAATGTCATCTGTATTCACGACCCGAATGATATGATGGACTACCACCAGGTTGACTTGAATGAGCCTGAGTATGATGTTGGCACACTTGCAGAAGGTCCTCTCACTGTAGAGGCACGCACTCGTGCACACCAACATCGTGACGCGATTGCCCTTTGGATGTGGGAGGACTACTGTCGGACGAGACAGCAGAGAGGTCAGTCGGTCATAGGGGACAATCTTTTGTAGTCGTTTACGTCAATTTTTCATAGTCATTTGCGTCAATTGTTTGTAGTCGTTTGTGTCAATTTTTTGTAGTCGTTTGCATCAATGTTTCATAGACAGTTGCACAACAAAGTGTCATGATATTCGGTACTACTTCTAGTAGTACTAACAACATCAAATGCAAGCATGATACAGCGAAAATCTAGTTCAAGTAGGTTGATAAGAAAAGCTTCCAGGGTGCTCTCCTTCTCGATGACAAGGTATGAATCAGCTATGGCAACATCAGCTTGGAAATGCTTGATAATCTCCACTATTTCATGGTCCTCCAGACCCTCCTTCTGCAGCTGAATGATAGCCTTCTGCTTGCGCACCGGAATGGGATCCACCACGGGACGTGAGGCAACCTGAGTTGTGCGCTCTTGCATGACATCTGTTGCACGATCGAAGGAGTTGGTGAGATTATGAATCTCCTTACTCATGTCTTGGAAAGCTTGTGGGATAGCCACACGCTGTGACTTGATGGACTTCCCTGACTCGGATGCGGATTTTGTAGAGCCCAGAGGGCGAGCAAAGGTTCTCATATTGTCACCTGACTCTCCACCTGCTTTTCATTTACCACTGCCAATAGTAGAAGTGCCCGGCAGTAGAGGGTGTGAAGGTGGGCCGTTGTGCCGCATCAAAGGGAGAGGGTGGCAACATGTTGATATCTACATCTGGTGAAGTGTCGGCACCATACTCAATGTCGTCCAATGCTTTCTCCTGGTCAACTATATTGGCTTCATCAAAACTCGTGCCAGCTAGGGGCTGAGAAGTGGTAGCTTGACTCAGAGCCCCTACCAGTGCAACGTTATCGGCAGGCATGCGGGTGTAGAAAGCACGGTTGCCACGTGTTTTTGATGGCAAGAGTTCCTTCATTGCTTCGTATTGCACCCAGCCTTTATTCTTGAATGGCTTTGCAGGCGGAGTAGACTGCATCATATTAGTAGCTGCCAGTGGTAGCGGAGCATTGGCAGCACTTACTTTCAATATCTCAGTCCATACCGTCTCAGATACAGCTGTAATTTTGGCGCCATGGTCCAGACTGTATGACAAGCCAGAATAGTTCGCTACTTTGTCGACAACACCAAACGTGCTACGGAGCTGAAGGTCTTATCAGTACAGACTCTAGGCTAGTAGTACTGATGCAATGCAATAAAAACTTACCTGTGTCCATTTTGATTGACATGTTTCGAGCGTCTTTGGTGCACCTTGTGTAGTATGTTTAGTCATCTCAGTAGCAACAGAGGTCCAGAAGGTCCTGTCAAAGTTCAGTCCATTGCCACCCTTAGACTGGTGTGTAGTGATGAACTGGATGAGGTGTGTTTCGTTGTCTTGTGTCCAGATGCATCGGTCTTTGGTTTCAGACGCATCTTGACCCTCCAGTGCGCTCTTTCTTCCACAGACCATGGTGTGTTGTAGACGTCCACAGCGGTTACGACTTGAATGAGTCAATCTAGTAGTAGATCGTGTAGTGGGCATGTTATCGATATGGCTTGTCACATATGTCACACTGACTCCCAGCATTACAAAGCACCATATTTCTGAAATTTGGCAAAATTTGGTTTATCCGAACAGACTCTAAGTGATCAGCTTCCATAGTACAGAGTGGAACCAAGCTGGACTGACATAAGGCAATAGACAAGCGTAGCAGAACAAGTAGGGAATACAGTACAACAATAGAGGGTAGAAGAGCTATAGATAACTAGATGAGATGATGGAAAATGTCAATGGTGTTCCAGAACGTTTCTTCCCTATAGTTGATTATTTTTGATAGAGATACAACCAATCCAGAGCCAGAACCGCGTCCAGCATCCAGCCCCACATATAGTGATATCAAGGTGTGAGGTTTCAGTCGCCACCGTGGTAGTGGAGACTGTAGTAATTGCAGCTGATGTCATGGCTTGCTGTGGTGGCGATGGTGGGGGTGTGCTCTGTGTTGCTCCGCCAGTAGGTTGCTGCATGACATAGATTTTGGGAGGTCGAGAGGAGCTGGCTGCTTTCTTCCCTCTTGCATGATAGTCCCTCTGCGTGAAAACGTGTCAGTGATGAGAAGAATAGAGGTGGAAAAAAGCACACAGGCTTGCCTGGGGCGCACGGGACATCAACTACCGGTAGTTCTCGCAACTGGATGTTTGATCCATCTTGTCTGCGTTGTCTCCCGGACACGAGGTTTTTAGCCCAGCTACGAGGGTGGGATCTGGACGGGGTGTCATGTTCGGTTGCTCCGCGTGAATTGGAGCGCCAGCGCATGAAGGAAGGTAATCGACTGAGGAGAGTCCGTTGATTTGGTGTGGTGGTGGCATTTCGTCCTCGGGAGGTAGAGAACTAATAAGATAATGGTCAAAGGAGACGTTATATTACAGATGGAAATCACGTACATTGTCGAAAAACCCTTGGGATAGTCGACTTGGACGAGCACTGTCGATTTTCGGGGCTCGGCGTCGTGGATCAGCCTAGCATGTAGATATTCAAGGCCGTGCAAAAGGTCAAGACACACATAACATACATTAATGTGAAATGGCTTCTTGCCTGTCTTCTGCGATGAATGAAGATGAGTGAGAAAGGCTGTTGAAGAGACCTGATGCAACATACCACCTGAAAGGATGACCGGTTGTCAGTGTGATTGAGGATGAAATGTACACAAGCTTACATTGTCTGATAGAAGGTGACTGAGGCCAGCTTCCTTGACGATAGCAGAGACATCCCATTTGTATATGTCCTTGTCGTCGCAGCTAGTGACGAGCGACCTTCCATCCATGGAAAAGGTCGCGCAAATCACCAAGTCGTCATGGTAGAAGGGTTGTCCGATGGGCTGATTGGTTTCTAGGTTCCATAGTCGCGCTGTCTTGTCATATGATGTGCTTGCGAGGATGCGTTCATTTGGAGACAGTGAAATAGCACGGACAAAATTGTTGTGTCCCTCCAGAACAGTGGTTTCAGTCCAGGTGGTGGTGTCGAATTTCCTGATTTGATAGTTTCCCGTGCCGGTGATATTGCAGATTGACCCGGTGATAAGCGTCTTTCTGTCTAAGGCCCATGCCAGGCACCGAACTGTGAAGTCGAGTGTTTTGAGCAATTCGCCTGTGTTGGCATTCCAGACTTTCAGCCCCTGCCCATATGAGCCCATCGCAATCATTGTGCCATCGGGTGAGTAACAAACCGCACATATCACGTTGTCTTTCTCTGCCTCAATTGGTCCAAGGATCATCTTTCCACTCTCAATGTCCCATACTCTGAATGTCCCACCGCTGCACCCGCTCACCACTTGCCCTCTATCTGGACTCCAGCACACAGACCACACTTGCATTGTGTGCCCCGTCAATTTTTTGATGACCTTGCCTGTGTCAATTTCCCACAATCTCACTGTACCATCATCACTCCCACTTGCTACTGTCTTGCCGTCCGGCGATAGTGCTATGGCGTACAGAGACATCCATCCTACTCCATTGTGTTATCTTCTCTAGCACGTGTGTAAAGACTCGTAGTCCCCTGGCGACGGAAACCCTTTCTTTACGTCCATATCATATTCAAGCCTCTAACCCCCATAGCGCCACTGTCAACATTTCCTAGATTACTTTCGTTACTCTACAACACCACCCCCTTCCTACTACATATTTAAGTATCCATTCGCGTCGTACATCCAGCAGCAGAAATTCACAGCGCACAAGAGGGATGCTCAATTCTAAAATGTTGTTGTCGCTGTGCACTTGACCTTACAGTCATCCGTTCGTAAGTTACCTACACAGACCCTAAACCTTTCCTAATTTGTTCACCACCGCTCGGTTAAACCTTCGCATGGAAGAAGTTCTAAACCTTGTCGCAGAGTGTCCGCTTACTAAATGTCGTTAGAGTAACTAACTAAGGTCTGCAAAATAGTCTAACGCGGTCGTATACCAAGTCTGAACTTGGAGCTATTTTGCAGGCAATTGTGAATTAAGGTGAGATCTGTCGATCATCAAAGGAGACTAGATGTGTGTAACATCAACACGAGTTTTGTCAGTTGGGGTGGGGGTTTTGGCTGTGGCCTGGTTCAGCTTTTGCCGGGTCGGGCAGACCAAAATTATCCGTTGAGTTGATGAACAATTGAGATAATTGTTGAGTGAAGACCAGGGTATGCGGAGAGATGCATATTTAACACCACTGGCAGTTACTTGGTGAGTGATTGGGGAAGAGTGTGTGACGTGACGGGTGGCGTCAAATGAATTGAGTGATGGAATGATGAGTTCTCCGAGTCTGCAGGTGTGTGAGTTAACGGGAAGTTAATGGAAAGGAACGGTATGCAGTACCTGCAACAGGACCAAAAGGCTATGCTAGCCACGCAATAAACTGCCGAATCAAATGAGTTGGAGAGGTCAAGATGGCGGAAGAGTGTGTGCATGTGGTCCAGGGTCACGGGTGGTCTACACGGATGTTTGGACATTTCAGGTATGACCTTCGCCAGTCCTTGCTTGGTTCTGCGAACGAGTGTGTGACCGTGCCACTGCGTGCTGTTGAGTTGGTGCCAAAAGTGAAGACCCGCGAGCCAATAGTCTGTGGTTGTTTCAGCAACGCAGCAAGCCCAAGAAGAGATGAAGGCTGCAATGATGTGTTCTGGTGCTGGAAGGCATCGTTCCTTGGGGACAGAGATAGAGTCGCAGAACTGGTGGAACCTGAGAAGGCCCGCACCGTAGTTCTCTCTTGTTTTTGGTTTGACGGAGATTAAAAGTACATTGAGAAGGCGTGAGGCCATTGCAAGGGGAAGGTCGTTGAGGAGACCTGAATGAAAGGATTCTGAGTGTGGTGCTGACCAGAGGCGAACTCTGTCGCGTGCAAGAACATGTGGGCGAAAGTTGGAAGGTGCAATGATATTTGCTGGTTTGGGTTTACGGGGCTTGGGAATTCTGTGAGTAGTGGTGGGTGGCACTCCGATCTCAGGCGGCTTCTTCAAAGTGTTCCTAAGTCGGACCAAGGCTGTCACCATGTCAGCATTGGCTGACTCTGATGAAGGTTCGTCAGACATGAGGTAGGATGAAAGGGTCCAGCTCCGGAGGTAGCTGGATGAGGGGTAAACGAGTGCTCGTCGGACCCGTCTCGCCATGAGAGACAGGGTCCGCTTTATTGATGAGCAACTTGACGTAAGTGAGGTGATAGAACATGTTGGAGTCCATTACTATGGCCTCCACACGACAGATGCAGGAGTTGACCTGGAAGTTTCTACTGTGGCCGTGCTTGAAAGCACCAATGACGCCTTGGTTATCGGAATGGATGAGGACTGAGTGATCCTTCCATCCGAACTCGAGCCAGGCGCGGTCAGGCGCCTGACTAGCAACGAAGAGGTGGGCGACACCGCACAAGGTAAAGAGCTAGTCTAGGCACATATATGCACCTAGCTTTGCAATAGGGAAAGGAAGGGGCGGGTGACACCGCGAGAAAAGAATGTGTATGAGTGCTACTCACTATTTCTGCGACTTGTGAGGCCGTGCCCAAATCTGTTGGGAAGTCGTCAGCGTTGAGGTGTTTGTTCACCGAGTAACCATCCTCTTTATTGCGGTACAATAAATCCCTGATGATACGAAATTTTCCAGGGGATCCTGCTTTTTCGATGAGGCCAAGGGGTGAAGAGACGAAGAACCCTCCCAGCTCGGCTTCTACCTGAGCCGCTGAGAAAGGTCCTGACATGTGATTGAGTAAAAATTCTTCTTCAAGATATGAACGAATGATGTCTGGGTTGTCAAGAGCTGACTTGTGGTTGAGGGGAGTATAGGATCAAGTCAGGACAGGCATGTTGCCAATGGGAAAGCTGTGTCTAATGTTGTGCATAAGGTCAGGATAACGTGAAGTGAGGTCAAACTTATGCAACAGTTGTTCGAAGGCGTCGGCATGGTAGGGCATGACAATGCGCTGAAGGATACTATTAGCATGATTTTGCTGAAGCAGCATGCGATTTGCTGCCACAGACGGAGCAGACATGGATAATGTCCGTTCCGTGCTTGCCTGGTGTGCATCTTCCGATGTTGTGGGAGATGCAGACGATCACTGAAGAGGACTTGAGCATGATCTTACCCTGCCAGACACAGACAAGGGGGGAGTTCTTGACGGTGTGGGTGAAGGTACAATTGCTGGCCTTGTGGCCGTTCCAACCGCAGAGAAGGTAAAGGGGTCCGTCGGACGAGATCCCTTTGCCTTTCCGAAAGGACTTCCCATCAGTGTTCAGTTGGGCGGTAGTGTCCGCCTTGAGTTTGGCTGAGTTCTGGTACGGGTGGTAGCGATTATTGCTGTTGGACCCTTCAAAGTGAGACATAAGTGCCATCAGCCTCTGGAGTTCCCTGTTCGCGTTGGCCACAGCTTTGTCTGACTTGTCCCTGGAAATCTTTGTTAGTGTCTTGTTCCAGCAACATTCATAAGCGGCATCAGTGAGCAAGGACTTTGTATTGAAGAAGATTCTGCGAGTCTCAATATTGAAGGCAAGGACTGCTGAAAAGTTTTCTTCAAAGTGTTTGTGTGACAAGCAGAATAGGCGATGCTTCCTGAATTTTTCTTGGATAGCACCTCCCGCGATACGGTTAAGTAGCTCCATGAAGTTTTCGTAGGCCTCATAAAACTGTATGGGTGATAGTGAAGATTCCGGTGGGAATCCGGAGGTGTCCATTACCGACTTCTTGGGGTTGTCGGTGACGAGTCCCTTCTTCATGACGATGCACGAGGGGTCATTGTGGATCTTCTCCATGACTTTGGCTGTTAGGAGCGTGAGAGGGACGTGCAGCTTTGAGTCTGCAAGATTGATAATTACACGCAGGATTTCAAATATGTTGTTGATGGATGATACCATCTTGATTTCGTCATCATTGTATGCGAGTGATTTGCTTGCGATCGCGGAGCTCGTGGCTGCTGGGGCCAGATCTGTGAGGGCAGGAGTAGTAGCACCCTGTTGTTGTCCTCCCATGAGAGAGTCAAACGCAGATCGTGAATGCAGAGTCAATGTGTTAACAGCTCTGTACGCATTAATGAGAGGTGTGTTGGTATCAACAGGGCCAGGGTTCGGAAGGGCACAAGATTCAGGGCATGGGAGATCCAAAAGGGACTCGTCGTCGGAAACATCACCTGATGTGGTGTCCCTGTGGTCAGCGCGTTCACTGTTGCGGGCTATATGTGCGTCATTTTCGCGCTGGATTAAGTCTCTCGAGGATAGGACCCCCCTAGACCTAACCCTGCCAATGCTGTCGGTGATTCTGTCTGCGTTGTTAGCCTGATTACCCACATTCAGGTTCAGTGCAGTGGTGCTTTTTCCACCTACACCTCCCAGCAATCCAGAGTGAGATGTGTTATTGGTCATGATTGATACTGAAGACGATTAGTTTTAATGATAATGCATTGATCTCTCACTTAAGATAAACTAGACAAGCGAGCGTGTAATGAAAGTGAGATGAAAGATGCGTCTATCAGAACGCATCTTAGTTACGCGATCACTCGAAATTAGTAAGCACTAGTTTGAGCTATTTGTTCTCAGGTTCACGCATAGCTCAAACTGCACTCGTCCTAATCCTCACCGTACAGTAGCTACCTAAACCTTTTCATGTAGCAGTATCCCTCAACCTTTTCATGTAGTAGTGTTCCTAAATCTTTCAATGTAGTATCAGCGCTAAACCTTATCATAACTCCTAAACCTTATCATAACTCCTAAACCTTATCATAACTCCTAAACCTTATCATAACTCCTAAACCTTATCATAACTCCTAACTCCTAAACCTTTTCATGTAGTTTTGTCACCTAGTGCCTGTTTTTATCTGGCAATATTTGAGTCATGTAAGCAATTTTTCATACAGTATCTTCGGTACTAACGAGACATGGTAGCTACTGTACAGTGAGGATTAGGACGAGGACACTCTGTGACAAGGTTTAGAACTTCTCCCATGTGAAGGTTTAGCTGAGCGGTGTTGGACAAATTAGGAAAGGTTTAGGGTCCATGTAGGTATCAAGATGATAGGAAGACGAGCACGGGGAGAGGTGAGCTATACAAAGAATGTATTATCTCAGTATCTGGAAGAGACTCAGTATACACGAATAGTACCTATACAAAGAATGTATTCTAAGGGTACGTTAGCTTGTTATTGAGAAAGAAAAGAACTATAGGGCTTACATCTCAGTATCTGGAAGAGACTGAGATGTTACGACGCTGGTGCGCTTATTTTAACTACAGGTAAAGTAGGGATAGAGTAGAAATTAGTTTGAAACCTATTTGCATAGTCACTCAGCCGAATGACTGCTCATTGCGCTCGTATCTATCACGACGTCAATCGCGTCAGTCCTCCTGTCCCGATTTGTCTGTACGCGACAGTAGGTAACTTACGAAAGGATGACCATAAGGTCAAGTGCACAGCAACAACAACATTTTAGAATTGAGCATCCCTAAGGCAAATGAAAGTCCAGTGTTGCTGAATGCAAACAAAGCGGAGACTCAACTAAGCCGAGAGTGTGATTTCCCAATCTAGCCTGACCGTCACACTTTGCTCACGAATTGTGAATAGCATGCTGTGGGTGGATCTTGGATTTAGCATCAGCAAAACCCTAACCCTATGTGTAGCGAAGTCCCCCCATGTACAGTGCTGTACAGGCCACACAGTGCCACACAGCACCATACAGTGCTGTATATGGGGGGACCTTAACTTAGGGTTTTGCTGATGAGTGTCCAAAAATCACTCATTTTGGGTACACTCGCACAATGTTTCATCTCGGGAAGGGTTCCCAGCGCCGATTTTAAATATTTGATTTGGTAGTCTTATTGAACATATGCTAATACTTGTTCTCCAGCTGTTCCGAATGAAATATATGTAGAGTGGTGAGCTCTGGAGTGCATTGTGCATTACCCATCGATTGTGCATTCCAGATCAGGTGATAGTACTAGTCTTGTCAAACTGAAGCTAGAAGCATTGCTTCTGGCGCGAATTTGGCTATGGACGGCTGACGTGGCGAATTTCGTCATTCAGCGAGAAATATAAATTGAATGGGGTTGGGTTTCAAAACCTCAGAGACACTCACCTTGTTTACAGTGAGTTACAGAATTGAAACGACATTGTATCCATTTCACTCAATTGACATGTTGCAGCTCTCCCTGGACTTGCAGCAGCCCTTTCGCATACACCACACAATCAAATTTTTGTTGGTGTGTGGTTTCCTAACACTGACAACCATCACTGACATATAGCAATGCTAGGTACCATGAAGCCTATTCAGTTCGCCTACCTCGCGATCCTCGCTGCTGTCGCTGGGGTGAAGGCAGCTACTCCCAATGAAGTCAATGGGGTCTGCTTAGCAGTGTGCTATTCTGAGGAACCTGAGTGTGGGGAGACGTTGATACCTGTCAAAACTAGCCCAGACCAGTGTTCTGCCGGTCAGTGAACCAAGGTCACAGTCACTGACCGGATTTCATGGGAAAGCTGGCAAAGTTTATCGATGTTCATCTGAACACGACTTTGAGGAGTTTCCTGGTCCCACTATAATGAACTATACTATATCTGGTCAATGCTAGAATCTTTGATTAGACATTATCTTTGTGCCGCTTCACATATCATTACTCACATAAACGCATGGTTTTCGTGTGTTCGGTTCAAGGGCACGCTTCAAGGCTTATAACTCGAAGATGGACTCCCCACTTTCGACACGCTAACTCGATGGCGAAGATCAGCAAGAGATCAAAGTCAAACCGAGGATGGTGGTGGGATCATTTTGTGGAGCACCCAGGTTATGCTGTCAAAGACCCAGCTTCGATGGTCAGCAGAAAGGCAAAGGTGGTGTGTGCAAGGCTCTATGAGCAACGCGTTGCGCATGAGCAGGCAATAGATGAGCAGCAGGTTCACGCAGGCCAGCGAGATGCACCGAGGGATGAAGTGGCGATCGCAGGCACTCGTACGCAAGCCTGTTTTATAGCTTTCTTTTACTAACTTGGAGTACTAGTTTGGGCCAGTGGCCAGAATGATCCCCAACGCACCTGGTTAATCAGTCAGCCGACGACACTATTATGTCACTTGCGTGATTGCACATTGCACTCTGAGGATATCCATTCGCAAGCATGGCTTGAATACCACCAATCATATTCACCGCGAAAATGTGCCACTCGGGTCCTAACTCCAGCACATCTCAGTGCTATACCTCCAATCATTCTCGCCACCAGCCCACCAGATCTCAATATATCATCGACTATGCAGTCTGCACGTCTGAGTTTTCCCGCATTGCTAATTCCCGAGGCTGACACAGCCTCAAGTTCTTCCAGTAGCCTTTACCGCGACTCTCTGTTGGTCAGTCCAAGTCCTGCCCTCTTGGAAATCTCATTACCATCCCATCCAAAGCGCCAACATCTAATCCAATCTGGTCAATACCACTCTGCTTCTGGCTCACTTCCGCCTCTCTCCCCCATAGCACTGGGCAACCAACTTAATGGCTTTGGCGACCAAGCTTGGATGACTTCAGATCAAGCTGATTGGGAAATCGGGCTTGCAAGACTCACCACAAGCGCTGGTTTACCGCTGCGGTGGGTTGAGAACCACAAATGGAAAGTATTATGCGACCGTTTTCTCCCAAGAGTGAAAATTCCCTCTGCAAAAGTCTTGACACAACGTGTCCTACCCCATGCCCTTAATATACTCAAAGGTACCGCTAAAGAAGAATGTCAAGGCGCTGACGCAACATTGCAATGTGACAGTTGGACTGGTGAAAATCACCATCACCTCCTGGGGTTTATGATGACTGCTCGCCGAAAGGTAAATCTAACTGCGGAGACTGTCAATCATTTTACTAATTGTATATTTAGCTGCACATGATTAAAGTTCACGATGCTTCGATGGACCCTCACACCGCTGAAGAACTTCTCAAGCAAATGTTAGATGCAATCAGCAGGATCGAGTCCAAGTGGGGGGCAAGTGTTATTGCTTGCACCATGGACGTGTCCAGTGAATCACGAAAAGCTCGGTGTCTGCTTCAAGAGCAGCTACCCCACATTGTTGTTCCTAATTGCTTGGCTCATCAGGTATGGCAATTTTCGTGATTCGTCACACTTGCTGATTATGAATGACACAACAACAGTGGAATCTCATCGTCGGTGACCTTTTCAAGGTCAAAGACGACTACGGGATCTATGGAGACATGGTGCAAGAACTAATTACGTGGCTATGCAGCAAGACATGTGTGCTCGCCATTCTCCACGAAATACAGATGGCGACAATCGGAAAGACGCTCACAGTTCTCAGGGCAGTGCTGACGCATTGGATGTCTCATTATCTTGCCTATCGCCGCCTCCTTGAGCTTCGTCCTGCACTCAAATTGCTTGTAACGAAGCACGAAGCTCATTTGATATCAGGTGGAGATGCATGCTCACGCAGAAAGACTCAAACAGCCATTGTGACAATCAAAAATGCAATGTTTTGGCATGCATTGGCATGGTACGGTTCAAAAATAAATGTAAAAATCAGAACTAATGCTCTCTGTAGATGGAAAACATTGCTGGAGCCGATTTCCCTCATGACAAATGTTCATCAAGCAGCCCAGGCAAGACCCGAAAATGTTGCAATATCATTTGGTTTTCTGCACTTTTGCTACTCCAAGATCGACAACAGCACTGATCTGGCAGCTCGTACAGCTGTTCTTGCAAGCGTCGAGCGCCGCTGGGAACAGTGCGACCAGGAAGTCTTTATTGCTGCCATCATTGTGAATCCTTTCTATAAGGTTTCTCCATTCCGGAATGTACCCCTCACAACGTGTGCGGGGCTTGCGACACTTTTTGCACGTCTTTGGCGCCGTTTTTACAACACTAATGATATACCACTCGATCTTTACAGTGGCTCAAAAAACTGTCCACATGTTTTCGCATTTTTCACTGTCTATGATATTGTGTGAGAATGTACAAACACATCAAGGACATGTTGGTACCATATTGGAGTACTACTTCAGGGCTTCCAATTGAGCCCTATGGCGTGGGAATCGGCCAAGATATGGTGGACATATGAGGCTTACAAAATGATGACTCATGCGGACAGTTTTTTGACTCAAATATTTTACAGTGATAATCAGGTATTCTAGTACATTGTGTGACCTCCCTTGGCTTTAATTACTGCCTCTATCCTTCTAGGCATACTCTCAATCAATTTCTGGAAATATTCTGCTGTAATCCTTGCTCATTCCACTGCTACTCTCTCCCATAGCTCCTATACTACTTTAGGGGGGGTTTCATAGGCTTGAAGCTTCTTCTTGAGTGTTCCCCAGAGATGTTCAATGACATTGACATCAGGGGACTGTGCTGGTCAGTCAAGAACATTGATATTATGTTCTTTAAACCATTGTCTGGCTCTTCTAGATGTGTGCTGGGGATCATTATCCTGTTGGGAAATGATGTCTTTTTCATCAATCCCTAATTCAGCTATGCTAGACAGCAAGTGGTCATTTAGAATGTCCACATACTGCTCAGCATCCATCCTCCCCTCAACTTCACCAAGTATATCCACACCATTCCATCCCATACAGCCCCATACCATTAGAGAACCTTCTCCAAATTTGACAGTCTCACTAACCTCTCTGTCTGTTAGAAAATCCCTCTTCTTTTTCCACACATATACCTTCCCATCTGACCCAATCCTATTGATTTTGGTCTCATCTGACCATATAACATGCTTCCAGTCCTCTACAGTCCAGTTTTGATGGGTCAAGCCAAAGGTAGTCTTCTCTGTCTATGTTTGATAGAGAGAAGAGGCATTTCTTCTTTGTTACTGCCTTGAGATGAACTGCCTTGAGAACATTCCTCACAGTTTGTGAAGAGACAGTGGTGGTGATGGTGGAATTGATATAATGGGTGGCTTGGACGGCATCATTAGCCTTTCCTGTAGTGATATGTTGGATGATAGCCCTCTTATTAGCAGAGGTGGACGTCCTCCACAAGAGTTTTCCTTGTCCAGATGGCTTTCTTTGATACACTTGGCCACAGTAGACTTGCATACTTCAGTTCTAGAGAAAATTTGATGAGCAGAGAGGCCAGCATAGGACAAAGAGAGGATATTATCCCTTCGAGCAGAGGAGATGGCTTTCATAGTGATTATGACTATGACACATAAGACATTCTGGTTTATATAGTTAGATATAGTTTTAAGAGTATGCCTAGAAGGATAGAGGCAGTAATTAAAGCCAAGGGAGGTCACACAATGTACTAGAATACCTGATTATCACTGTAAAATATTTGAGTCAAAAAACTGTCCGCATGAGTCATCATTTTGTAAGCCTCATATGTCCACCATATCTCGGCTGATTCCCACGCCATAGGGCTCAATTGGAAGCCCTGAAGTAGTACTCCAATATGGTACCAGCATGTCCTTGATGTGTTTGTACATTCTCATAAAATATCATAGATAGTGAAAAATGTGAAAACATGCGGACAGTTTTTTGAGCCACTGTATATGGACTTGGACGACTATTTGAATAGCTCCCATGACTTCGCATACATGGACAACTACAAGCTTTCACTGTTATATCACACAGAAAAGGAGGTATGCTTCATCAAACTGATTGTTTCAAGTTCAGAAGACATTGCTAACAGTCCTCAGGGTGTTTCGGTCGATCCAATCAATATATGGACAGGACTGTCACATCCTGGTTCAGCACGTCAACCACTTCATACTATCACTCAACGTCTTCTCTCGATTTGCCCAAATTCTGCCTCTTGCGAACGCCTATTTAGCATGTTTGGCACAATTCTCACGAAATGGCACAATCAGCTCTCAACTGAGATGCTCACCCTTCTGGCAGAACTCAAGATGTATGTTCATGAGGAGCATGTACGCAATGACGTGGTCAAGAAGCGGCTTCAGTGCCGGTACTGTGACACTGAGGACACTGACAAAGCAGAGCCTACTCAAGTAGTTCATGCAGTTGGTGATGATCTATCAGGAGAAAGCAGCGAACAGGAGCCACGCAGCCTTGCTTTCGAGAGGCGAGGGATAAGTGATGTTGCTGCAGACCTTATCCGAGCTGTTCAGGAGGAGGAGGAGATTTCCGCCACAGAATCAATGCACTCAGTCCCCGTCGGTGCTGTCGGTGGTTCATTCTCCCACATTGCTATCAATGACTTACTTGACTATTCTCGTGCGGAGGAATGGCTGGGATCTTTTTATAAAGTCACCATTCGAGGTTTAGACGCTGAGCTTGAGTTGTACGAGCTTCTTGACTTAGATGCAGAGGGAATCGACGATCCAGACTTTCCTCAAGCTGACGATGTTCTTGCCGAGTAGATTCAGAAAATTAGTGCTACCTTAGTAGTAGTAGTCGAGTACTATCCATTCTGCGATCGTTGACGCACCGTGTACTGCACTTTGAACATTCACTCCTGCTTCATCGTCCAATCAGACATGATTATCTAATATCCAAGCAGGACATCTGGCACTGCACGGGTTCAGTTCACTTGCATCCATAGGAAAGTTCGCAGCTGAACGTACGTTAACTTTGATGAACGTACACTGACCGGCAGAACACTGGCCCAGACTGCTGGACCTGCTGCAGCTTGCCTGAAGGCTCAGAATGATGTGTCTGAGTGCTAGCCATCCAGTTTATACTGATGGTGTATCAGATCTAGTTACACATTATGATTCTGAATGAACGATAAGATGAGTAAGGTTGTTGAAGAGGCCTGGTGCAACATACCACCTGGAAGGATGATTCATTGTTAGTGTTATGGCGGATGAAATGTATATAAGCTTACATTTTCTGATAGATGGTCATCAAGGCCAGCTTCTCTGAGGATAGCAGAGACATCCCACGTGTATATGCACTTGTCGAAGCCGCCAGTGGCGAGTAACTTTCCATCTGCAGAAAAGGCCGCGCATTCTAACTTGTCTTCATGGTGGACAGGTGGTCCTATGGGCCGATTGGTTTCTAGGTTTCATAGTCGCACTGTCTTGTCGTGCGATACGCTTGCAAGGATGCGCTCATTGGGAGACAATGAAATGTCATAGACAACACCATTGTGCCCATTGAGAATAGCTGTTTCGGTCCAGGTAGCAGTGTCGAACTTCCTGATCAGGTCGAGTTCCCCGGAGATAAGGGTCTTCCCGGTCTGAGGTCCATGCCAGGCATAAAGCTTCAAGCCTACGTGTATCCTTATCTTCAACTTGTGTTTTGAACAGTTCACCTGTCTTGGAATCTAAGACTTTTATGTTCCCCATGGCCGCGCCCGTCGCAATCATCGTACCAGGTGAGTAACAAACTGTCTGCACCCATGGTGACAGCTCATCCTCGAGTGACTCGAGTCCCTTGATTGTCAGGATGATGTTACCGTTCTTGACGTCCCGCGCTCTCGTTGTATGATCGAAGGATGCGCTCACCACTCTCCCTCAGTCTGGACTTCAGCAGATGGTCATTACTTCGTCTGTGCGCCCCGTCCATCTTTTAATGACTTTGACCGTGTCCATCCTCACTCCCGCTTACTACTTTCTTGCCGTCTGGCGACAGTGCTATGGCGCGTACTCCGTTACTTTCTTCGTCCTCTCAGGCATCCTCGACCTGTGTACCACTTTCCATGTCCCAAACTCAGAGTAAGCTATCTTCTGAACTGGTAATGATCCACGGTTTATCAGGCAGCCGTACGATGCCACTGACGTGTTCACTATGTCCTTGCATCTTTTGGTGAGGCTTTGTCGCTGATTTATCTTGCTTCGCAGAGGCTCGGGAAGACATGATTTTGGTTCGGGGACTTTACCTAATGCGCGGGGTACAATTTCAGCTTTTACCCATCAAACGAATGTTATCACTTACTCAGAGTGACTTGATTTTATACCGAACGAATGCGTGCGGATTGACAACTGATACGGAGTGGTAAGTTTTCCTTCAATGCAGAACTGAGTCAGGACGGAGGTCGTTGTTCAAATCCTCTATTCGTCTTCACCCTTGTGGTCACTCCACAGCTTAAACATAGGCTGTGAATATCAAGCGCTCAAGTTTTGTTTTCCCACAATATGCACAGTTTTTCTTATCTCAATTGCCATTCTCAGCAATGCATCTGGTGGTTCTACTATCACCCAAGCCTGCATTCCTGTGTTTCTTCCGGCCCAATGGGTTCCCCCGGTCTTTGTCTCTGCCCTTGTGCTACATTTCTGCTCAGAGCCGAACAGCACAGCCAGATCTGTCATCCTCCTTGCAAACATCGTTAAGGTCATTCATCGTATCACCCAATGACTCACTATCATGCAGGAACGCGCTGCTCCGATCCTCTGCCATCTATTCCTTTCGTCAATTAGGTATATGCGCCGCACCACGAGCTTTGGGAGTGTCTCGCCATAGCATAGGGAAGACAACTTCAACTCTCGACTGCCTAGCTGACTTCAGGAGCTCGTCGAGTTTCATCCATATCCGAGAGGGTCACTCGCTGCGCAAGAGGATCTCCTTCCCTATCCTCGCTTCTCCATGCGAAGCGGCGGTGCATGTCTCCATGTGCATAGAGTTCCTCCTCCTAGAGTCTGCGCAACAGCCCAAATCGTCCCCCGTTCAGCTCTTAGATCTATTCGACCTACTTGCGAAGGTAATACCATTGGGTAAGTTGAGTTGCGCCACCCCTGCCACCGAAAGCGTCTCTACATTCTGGACGACTGGCAGTAAACATGTTTACGGAGATTGCTAGGAAAATACTTTCCTTCATCCCACTGGCGTCGTCGGTACGCAAATTTGTATACATTACGTACTCCCCTGAAGATTCACCATTTGTACCATAGCAAACGCTTCAGTATGTTTTCGATTCAGTTCCTAAGCGCACAGCTCATTCATTTTCTATGTAGAATGTTACAACTTTTTCGGTCTACCTTCTGCCCGTCTCGATGCCGGAAAATTGGTGTACGATTAGGTCACTGGCTTTGATCCACTGCCCACCAGTCTTTCTCTTTTTCAGTGAGCACGCCAAGCGCACCCGAATGGTTTTTAAAATGTGGGTGTAAATCAAAAATCTCAATTGGAATCACAATCTACGTGCGTATCATCGTCTTAGCGTCGCACTCCGTCACTTGATCCCGGTTAGCCCCACCGTCATGTTGGGCATAGGTGTAAGTGTCCTTGCAGTGCCATTTAACGTGAATATTAGCCAGTCGCAGTCAATATGGATTATTGCTACCTATCCTCCGATCTCCATAACTGGCTCCAGTTTATCAAACTGAACATATGGATGTGAATTAGCGGATAATTCGTCAACCTAGCAGTGTGGCTCTGTTATGCTAAGTATTCAAGTAGGACGGGCATGTTTTTCAGGACGAAAGCCCTTGCTGCTATGAGCAGTCTTCCGTTGACAGCGGGTGCCTCCCCTAGGCAGACCTTAGGCGAATGAAGATAGACGTTCCTTCTAGTGCATGGTCATTACGGAGTTCATACTGTAGTTCAGATGATTTTATATTTTCATGTGACTGGCTAAGCGCGCTTTCCTTGCGTAGCAGGACATTGTGCAATGATAGGAGTTTCACGACAAATTTTTGCATTCTTTCGATAGGCGTAATATGATATAACGCTGATGGATAC
>NW_024537880.1:0-22546 GCF_016628075.1 Suillus paluster | reverse complement strand
TTTGAGGCGCCACTCCTGAACGAGATACTTGAGTTTGCCAAAGTAAGCTGTTGTACAGTTCATCAACTCCTTGTTGCGCTTTACAAGTAATAGCCCCAACTTGTACAAAACAGCCTTGGAGCCTATGTCCTCCAATAGATCAGCCCACTGTTCTGTCTTCAGGTATATATCTTACCATGCAGCCCATCATATGTAGTCACAAATTCAACAAAAATGTAGAAAAGAGACTTGAGATCATGCTGGCAGTCTGTCCTGTATGACAAGATCCTTATCTGTCAGTTTAGATGCTGAATGGAGATAACGGAGAAGGTGGATATACATGTACAGCAAGGTGCCCTTCGAACATTGGGATCAGCCACTTATACCAGATTAACCTTCGAACTTGAACTTACGGTACCCCATGCATGAACACTAGTGTTGCATTGCATGATGATCTGGGCATGGTCAAAATCAATGAAGAAGCCACATCCTTCATAGATGATCAAGTTGTTGGGACTAAGGTCTCCATGGAGGACTTTCTTTCAGTCATTGCCTTCAGCACTAAAAATAATTGTCAGTACCAAAGCTTCAAATTCAAAGATTTAAAGAAGAAACCCACTGACTATGAGGTCTCGAAAAGCGCTTATTAGCTCTTCTTTAGTCGAAAATGTCAACAGGGCTCTCCACAAGGGGTTAAAAGCATGTGTCAGTGATATTTACAGCAAAATCCAAGACTAAATTTCCCATGGCGGTTACGGATGCGCAATGTAGAGTTAGGCTCTCCCTTGTACTCGACATCCCAAGGGGCAATGAGAGTAACTACATTAGGAATGCCCCAGACCATCTCAAGAACCTTTTCTTCATGATCTTTCTTTGCCTCATCCACCCAACAATCCTTCAGTGCATATTCAACTCCATCCTTATCCCAAACACGATAGCAAATAGTCCCACAAGAGAAAAGACCCTGGCTTCTCCACAGAATAGCAATGATCAATAATTTTCCGCTTCTCCTTGTCCTCTATCCAGCCAATTGCCTGGTCTCCACCTTGCATTGTGTTTGCTTGCAGGACTCATTGCACATGTGCATGGTGGAATCCATGCCATGGGATTTATTGTTCCCCAGTGACATAGTGTTTAGCATGTCAACAAGATGCATTGGGTTTGTGGTGATTAGGATAGGACATGTGATGATGAGGCCTGAGCAGTCCATGTAATGGGCATGAAGATGGTTTGCTGCCAAACTAAATAGCACGACAAACCGACACCAGCGCTGTTCTCGCATCATGAGATAATCTTTGGTGATCACCCCCTTGAACAATGGTATGTCATGGTTTGCGCCAAGATCAGATTCAGTGATCTCAACGCATGTGAGGATGTGTGCCCAGCTTTTTGGTTGAACATCGCAATCAAGAAGGACTACATCAGGCTTCTGGATGTTGGTCGTGTCTGGAATGGGAGCATTGCAAAACTCCGGTGACCATTGCCGATGTGGGCATTTGTGATCTGCAGGTTCAAAAGGGTACATGGGCGAGCAATGAGGGAACATTGCCCTATATGTCATGCGCATGGCCATATAGACAGTATTGAAGAGACACACCCATTTTTGCTCTGGTGTCCGCTTTGGGGTCGGCTTTCTGTTTGGTTGTTTAGGGTCGTATTGTCAAGAGTCCCAGCCCTGATCACTGGCATCAGGCGCGGCTGATGTGGAGGAACCTTCCTGCCCTGACGCAATCAGTATCATCTGGCGCCTGCTTCTGTTTCTGTTTCAGCATCTGCTCGTTCCGATGTTTATTGAGTTCCCACTTGTGATCGATGAATATTGGCACTCCAGTCGCATAAGTAATGTTCTCAATAACTGATCTGCGGATACTCAATTTTGGGATGATGTGATCCATGAGAGAAGAAGTGGTGGCGGGGAGATCAGTTTCTTCCCACAGGACATTACCTACAAGATCGTGTTGCAAGAGATTATCCATGCATGGCTGGAGGTGATGTGTAGGAAATGCGTTGGATGAGCTGACAGTTGGCAAGATCCCAGATGTGGAGGTGCTCGTCATGGTGATACCACATAAGAGGCTTATCCCCTTCTTGTGTTGGGAGAGGGGAAAGAAAAAGAAAAAGTCAGCGAGATTTAGCACCATAAGTAGTGAATTGGACTGAGTCACTGATGCTCCAGAACTCACTGGGGTGTTCTGTTAAGACCGTGCTCAGGGGTAAAGTGGAGTCAGAGGGGCTTGGCTTCAGCTCGTACGCTGCGCCCCTTACCCGAGTACGTGCCCCTAATTTTGGGATGTAGTCTGATATGAATTTATGAGTTCCAACGGGACTTGGAACGGGGGTCCTGAAGGAGGACCAACGGACTACTACGTGAGCGTGGGAAAGTCAGGCGGGGGTTGTTCCGCCCAACAGGAGGGAGGCAGGAGACTACTGTGGTCAGAACTGTCATATACCAGATCCGAGCACCTCCAATACCACCCATGAACATCCCCACCCCTGGTCCGACCCCCTGTTTCCCCGTCCGCTTCATTCCTCCTTCCCGACAATGCACGAAGTGCATCTCAGCAGGATTAGCCCTGCTACCTCCGCCCGACTCCGTTCCACTTTTCCAACATTACCCCTATGTCCTCCAACCCCATACCCCTTCCATCCGACCCTATCTGGGGTTCTGCTCCTCTGCCCTATCAGTCCACCCCACCCTATCTACTCCCTCCGCTTTTCCGACCCTTCGGTTCCGCTTGTGTTGTCCACCCGAATATTAATCCGTCCGCACCGCCTCGCACTGGTCCGCCCCCTAGACTAGGAACCACTCAACTGGTCCTATCCCTGTTTAGTATCATAGTTCCACTTTTCAGGTACCAGTAATCCCTATACCCTAGCAATTATTGATCCATCCATACATACTTTCTCCAAGCCTTATTCTCGTATGTCTCGGTCATCTTCTTATCCTGTACACTCAGCACATAGCCTCCTGCTATGCTATGCTAATTACTTAGAGTATATAAACATATGTACATCGTCTGCAGATACTCAGTCTGAATATTACCTTTTTCTAAGCCCTGCTCTTCTGTTCTTGACTTGGGCCTGATCCTAGTCAAACTTCTGTTAAGCCGGCCTAGGTGATTAACTCCCTAGGTCGGCCATCCTCCGATCCTCTGATCCTCCGCTCCTCTGTTCCCCCATTCCTCCATCCCTCCATTCCCCATTCCCCTGTTCCCCCATTCCCCCCATTCCTCTGCTCCCCTGACCTCCCGTGTGTCAGAACTAGACCCCACACTCTCGCATCTGTCCCCTCTGTTTCCGCTCTGCTTCAGACTTCGTCCAAGCAGTTCCTTCCAGCTCCGCTTCTACTGTTGGTTCCGACCGCAGTAGTCTCCCACCTCCCTCCTGTCGGGTGGAACAACCCCTGCCTGACTTTCCCATACTCACCTAGTAGTCCATCGGTCCTCCTTCAGAGGGCCCCCATTTCAATGTCCTGTCGGAACTCATAGAACTCGTATCAGACCACATTCCAAACTTAGGGGCACGTACTCAGGTAAGGGGCGCAGCGCACAAGCTGAAGCCAAGCCCCTCAGACTCCGCTTTACCCCTGAGCACGGTCTTAACAAGAACCAACAGTAGAAGCGGAGTGGAAGGAACTGCTTGGACAAAAATCCGAAGCAGAGCGGAATGGAGGGGACGGATGTGACAGTGCAGGGTCTAGTTCTGATGCACGGGAAGTCGGAGGAGCAGAGGGACAGAGGAATGGGGGAATGGGGGAATGGGGGAGCAGAGGAGCAGAACCCCAGATAGGGTCGGATGGAAGGGGTATGGGGTTGGAGGACATAGGGTAGTGTTGGAAGAGTGGAATGGGGTCGGGCAGAGGTAGCAGGGCTAATCCTGCTGAGATGCACTTTGTGCATTGTCGGAGAAGGAGCAATGGAGCGGATGGGGAAACAGGGGGGACCCCTTAGGACTAATCCTCCAGCTCTACCTTAGGGTAGTCTAACCTCTGTTCTGTTTCTACTCCGGACTTCCGTAGTAGCCTTACTCCATCCCCATATAGTCTTCTGGAGTTCCGCCGAACTCCACCGACTTCTGTCCTCCAGAACTCCCCGGACTTCCATCGGACTTCCCCTCTGTCCCCCAGAAATTAAGGGCATGTACTCGGGTAAGGGGCGCAGTGCACGAGCTGAAGCCGAAGCCCTTTGAGTAACCTCTCCCTTGAGCACGACCTTAACAGTCCATTACATTGTGGTGGAGCCCACTACCTCAGTTCTAAGTTATTGCTTAGACAACAAATGGTGTTTAAAGTTAGCAAATGAGCACGCAGGAAAGAGGGGGACTAGAAAATTGGTAGTTGATGTAGTTATGCACATTCTGATCTATGACAATATGGGAAGCCAGTAGCCTGTATTTGAATTGTGTCAATGACAATAGCCGTCAAGCAAACAAGGGCACACAACAACCGTGACATAACCTTCAGGGATAGGGAAAGTGCTTTGACCTTAAGATAAGTATAAGGATGTGGTGGAATCAAAGCACAGAAACTTGCCTGCTGTATCCTATATGAAAAATGATATCAAGTCGATCTGACAAGGTATGTGAGGCTTGGCAGGAGTGTTTGATGTTTCAATTTGGTCTGTATGATGATTTAACTTTAACATTGCTTTAATGGATGAAATGAAACGACCTACACAACAGCATATGCAGGGTATGCGCTAGACTTCAGTCTTTTGCAAGACTCACATAACATTTCAAAATGCAATTGAAGATCAGAGCTGCTACCATAAGTTTACAAAACTACTATGCAGCCAAACTGAAATTTAAGATATAAGTCTATGAGTCTACAATTCTACAGTCTGCATAAGTAAAAAGATTAACATAATGATTGTATATGACTGTAATAGGAGGAAAGAAAGCAATGAAACAGGGATTCGCTGCCTAAGTAGTGAATTTGAGTCAGTTGAAACTCCAACAGAACCTGCCGGCAGCAGCTCAACCACTGAGCCACTGAGCTGCTTCAGGTACCTCCAGCGGAGTCTGATTCTCCCATTCACTACTTAGGACTTGAAACCTTATTTCACAGACTAAATGCGAAAATAGAAAGATGGGATTGGCAGGTGCTCACTGGCCCTCCATTTTGCACAACAACAATGATTTTATATGTACTGCAACTGTGATACATGATGATAAATAGTAAAATTTGAAGGACAAAAAGGGATTTTGGGATTTTTTGGGGAAAAGATAAGAGAATGCCAAGCCAGTAGAAAAATGTGAAAAATGGAAAAATGCCAAACTGTGAAAATACGAAAATATAAAGATGGCAAAAATTGGCAATGGGTAAACAGGAGAATGGGAAGATGGAGAATGGAGAGATGATAGGCAACAGAAGGATGGGAGAACAATGGGAGAATGGGAGGACAGGACAATGGGACATGGGACAATGGGACACAGGACAATGGGACACGGGACACGGGACATTAAATGTAAGATGTAAGAAATTATTGATTTCACACAACTAAATAATATTAAATAGTCAGCCTGTGTTGAGGACACAGTGAGACAAGGCACTGAAGGTGCCTCCAGCAGAGCGCTTCGCGCTCTGCTTGCTTCCTGTGCCGAAGGCACAATGGGCTTGGACTAGTTATGTATTAACCCCCAATTGTGACTGCTGATTAGATGATTCACAGTGTGTTCTTATTAGGACTTGTTCCTCTTGGCCTATTGTTATCTAATCTTATTTGAACTTGTTTTGTTTCATTTAGTTATCAGGCAGATGAAGCAAGTGGATGCCATACAATTGTGGACTTTGTTGTGAGTATATCATGATGCTACATTGTGTGAGACCAACCAACCTATTTCTCTACCTGTGGTTATGGCTCAATGTGGAGACAACTTTATCCTGTGTGATAATTCAGAGATCAATCCAAGTCCTCAAAACCTTGCCACAGCACTCGTTGTAATCGGGTGGACCACCTGCAAGTACGTGACTGAGCAGGATGCACATACTAGCACTGATTTTGAGGTTGCAATCTTTTCTAGTTTTATCACTCACAGGACTCCCATTTTGCAAGGCCCAACTGTGCCAGAACATCACGCTAATTTAGAGAACAGGCTTAATACTTCATTGGCATACAGGCCATACAGGCCATACACCTCTTTCACTCCACATGAACGGCATTCCAGCCACTCTCTGCACTGTGTGTGTGAGTCTATCCCTCAACCCCACCCATTAAATATTGCCTCCCTCCAATCCACTAGACTCACCAGCTCTTCATGTGGCCCCACTGAGTCTTTGTCCCCACCTCCTGCTACCATTTCATTCATGTCCCCTGGCCCTTCATCCATTCCAATAGCATCTCTAGATATCTCTGCTACACTCGTTCATCCATCTTCTCTGACAACTGCCCAGATAACCATCACCAACACTCAACAAAAAGATACTCCCATGGACGATACTCCTATAAACAATGAGCCACCTTCCCATGCCAATCGTGAAATTCCAATGGATCAAGATGTGCCAGCAGCCACTCCGCTCCCGCTCATCAGCCCTATAACCCATTCAGAACCAGTATCCAATATTCCTACAAGTTCTGGACGACACAGAGCACTGTCCTTGCCGCTCATCACAGAAAATTATCTGGGACAGTTGGTAAATCAACAATTTGCTCAACTGTCCAACAAGGTAGTTGTGCCTGCTCTCAGGAGTGCAGTTGACACTATGATACCAACAATTATTGAATGGATAACTGGTGAAACTATGAGCACCCATTCTACCTGCTCTCACACCACTCCACCTGCTCTCACACACACCTGGAAACATTGTGGGTCATCTGAAGATGACGATGCCAGCGAGCCTGATTGTGACGATAATCTAACACCTTCTCCTTGCAGGAAGCACCTGGGGAAGTGTGTTAGAATAACCAAGTGAGCTAATGAGAGTGAACAGGACTATGGTCCAGTGTCAGTTGCTAAAGAGCAACCAACACAGGACTTGCTACCTATGGGCGAGTCTATGTAAACAAGTGTAAACACTGCCTAAGTAAGTAAGGAATTCACATCACATGCTAAGTAAGAGTCCAATAGAGGAAGCAACATCATAACACAAATAACTCGCACCATAAGGTGCTCAATCACCACAACTAACAAAGTGGGGCATCAAGAATAAATTACATGTATGTCTGGGGTGTTCCAAGTGAACAGCGGCTGATCAATATCAATCCTAGCACTCATTTCGGATATATCTATGGGAGAAATGTCTTCTACAATCACCTCCATCACAAACGGTTCACACTTTTACTCATTACAATGAAAGCCCCCCAAGTTTGGGCAACATCACCATCAACTGGCAAGACTCTTTAAGATCCTCTCTATGGAATACAGAGGCGATCAACTTGATGGTGGTGGACTTTCAAGAAAAAATTCAGACAGGTAGTCATCCATTGGTAATTTTCAACGAAGATACAATGAACCTCAGCAACTTGCACCTACTCTGCATCGACAAACTTCATCAAACTCAGCAAGCCTATCGACAGTGCAGCAAGATAGAAGAATTCAGAGATGTTCAAGAGAGGGAGGAAGCTACTCATGAACTGTCTTCTTGTAGCACTTGGAGGCAACATCTGGATAGGCTTAACAATCACAAGCACAGGGTAAGTGGGTATTGCTATTTCCCTCATTTTGTGCCTCATGTGCTTTCAGACACTCAAAAGACGTCAAAAAATTGCTGAACAAAATTGCCACCACAATCCTCAAACCTGGGACACAATCAAGCACATCATTGATCGGTTGGATGTTGATGGCATGAGCGAGGATGAAACAGACACTGCTATAGGTGCGAAACTGAAGATTGTGAGGCATGTGGCTCTCCCATGGATCAGCCCAGCAATCACTGATCTACTTCACATGGTTGAGTCCTATGTGTCTGCAACATACGAGGAAAATATGTCAGTTCCAGTTGGTAATACTTTGCTCCCCCGCTCCATGGAGGCAAAATGCACCTCTAACAATTCTATCACAATCACGCGGCTCCCTCGTAATTGGTACAATGACATTTGGTACAAAGCCAATTCAAGCAGTGCTTGGGCATTTATTGACACTCACAAGGACTTTGAAGTACTGTGCTTGGTTTGTAGTTGCATCTTTGAATTTAAGGTTTACTGACCACTTGGTAGGATGTTTATCATTGTGCCAATGTCTATCGATGAAACCCATGATATGCACAGGGAGAGTTACTTATCAGACACAGTAAATACTTGTATGTTGCACAATTGCAGCGCAACTTTTATCTGCTTTGTTCAAATCGTGATTCAATATATAGTTCTCACCATCTCAATCAAACACCCCTATTTTCTCAAGTTCCTTGGTTGAGACTCTCAGCAATGGAGATACCCAAAACTTTTATGAGCGGTATTCCACCCCAGTGGACCTTTTAGTGGGGTACTCAGAGGGCCACCAGTACATATCTTCACCATATTCATAATTTGTAAACACATTTGTCACATCGGCAAATAATGATTATTTTTTAGATTTATTTTCGAGCTTATTGTGGAGGCAGACCTGAAGTCTGATATGTAATTTGATGTTAAGTCTTCCCTTGGAAATGTCACCCTTCTCATCTGCTCATTGTTGTGTCAGGTACGTCGCTAGTGCCAGTTTTAGTAGTGGCTCTTTTCATCTGCTTGTCATTGTGTCAGTGTTTAGCATTTCAACTACTAATCATATCATCGAAACCAGTTTCTCACCAATGACTGATAATGCTGGAGAATCATCACAAACTCATTGCTCCTTGCCAGGAAGCGACCACCATTCCAACAGATCTCAATCCTTTAATTCAGAAGTCATTGAACAATGTATCAAATCTGTTGTTAACTACCGAAAGCAACAAATTTCCAAGGGAGAGGCGATTCTCTGGATTCATTGAGAACTTGCAGTTGCCGCCGAGAATGAAGATAGTCCAACCTTTAAATCAGGATTCAATCACTATCTTGAACTTCTTGACAATGCACAAAGAGATGATGAAATTGAGGAGAACACCCAACAACTTGGAAAGATACATTTGGAACATGGTGACAAAATCTCTGAAAAGGGGTCAAGATCTCAGTGGAGTGTTTGAGGAGGGATTGTCAGTTCAACAGAGACAGAGGATGATGAGAACTCAGACATTGAATCTGGAGAGGAGTTCATGCAGCAGAGGAAGAGAAGAAAGGAATCCAGCGACCAATTCAACCTCTACCCCTGGCTCAATCCTGACAAGTTCCGACACTGTCACCAGACAAGAGTCTCAAACTCACCCTTGAGTGTTATGAGGAATGGTTGGAAGACCCAAAGTTCTATCACACCAAAGTCACAACTACCCCGGGATGTCCAAGCCTACCATTGTTGCAATGGCTCCTACTCCTCGAAGGGTGAGCACTTGACCTTGACAAAGTCTTCTCAGGTCATTACTCAACCACCATTGATTCCAAGCAAACCCAAGTACTTGGGAGTGGATTTAAACTCACTCTATCCCAAATGGCAAGTACTCAAAGTGTCAAAACCTTTGGAGATTGGAGTATTGCCCCTGATCTCTGGAGCGAAGCCCTTGTTTTCATTATGCCCTGGAGGGAGTGAGAACTCAGGGAATTTTGCAAGTTCATGTCAGACATTTTTGGGACCATCCATTACTCAGCCCACAAGCGAGTTCTCAACTTTGATTGAGCCATTTGTCTCCTCATTGAACAGCAGAAGTTCTTGCATTTCGACAGCTTCAGGCGCTTCAAGGGGTTCCAAGCTAGTCACCTCTCATCCTTTGGGATGGTTGCCATCAACCAGCTCTCTAAGTCAGGAGCCGGTGCATCCAAACGAGCTGGAAGGTCTCAAGGTGGATCTAAATGGCCCAGCGGAAACTCTAGGTTTGGTGAACTCTGCCATAAATGGAACAGAGGTCAATGTGAAAAAGAGGCGAGAGAGTGTCTCTACTACTATGTCTGCAACAGGGGAAATTGTAAAGGGGTGCATAGGTGAGCAGAGTGTCCATTGGCAAGAGGAACTCAATGAGTGTATCACTAAGGGGGAGCGGTTTAGGTGATGGATGGTGTGGGGAGAGAACTCACCTGTTTTCAGTCATACTGCTGTTTGGATCGAAACTGCACAACCCTTACTGCATCCGCCTCAAAGGGAATATGAAAACGAACAGGTTTTGCACACTATCACCACTCATTCTGATTAGTTCCAAGTTTCTACTCTGATTCATGTTGATGTGTTTGAATCTTTGCTTATCTCTTCGGGTCACCCCAATTTGCCTTTTTATCAGTCGGTCTGTACAGGATTATGAGAGGGCTTCTGGCCCTGGGCAGACACACATTACGGAACTTATCTGACTACTTTGGAAGTTCGTACGCCAGTGCTGAAGTCGCACAAGGAATTCTCTTTCCTTCATGATCAGGTCTTAAATGTTAGGTACCGTGCCGACTCAGGAAGCAGAGGGGTCGGGGCTTGGCTTCAGCTCTTGCACTGCACCCTTAGCTGAGTATGTGCCCCGAATTTGGAGCGGGTCCGACGTTGTCCAACGATAGAACAAGTGGTCTGCTTAGGTCCACTTTGAGGGTTGGGGGGTAAGAGCTACTAGTGGCGGACCAACTAGGAGTGGAGCAGAGAAGATGGAGGATAATGGGGAGGGTGGAGAGGAGCAGGGGCAATACTTGATAGGAGTGGAGAAGGCAGAGGATAATGTGGAGAAGTAAAGAGAAGACTTAGAGCACGGCTCTAAGTCAGAGCGGAGGGTCGGAGGTGACAACAAGTTGAGACTTGTGTCCAGAGGAGGCAAGGTCCTACTAAGAATTCTCACAAGTAGTAACTGCGAGAAGACAAGTAATATTAAGACTGGGGAAAATATCTAAGTACAGGATATGTTATATACTACTATGTATGAGGCAGTGGCCAGGATAACTATGTTGTAAAGCTATGTACCAAGGATATGGTTTGTAAGTACTTTACACAGGTGAAGACATAAGTCGGAGTGGATATCAATATGTACGCATTGGATCAGTGATCGAGCGGTAATAGGAATTACCGGTGATCCGGAAGTAAGGGTCTATGTACCGAAGGGGAAAGTATATATCTAAAAGGGGAAAGAGGTTCCAGTTGAATGGAGATGTTATGGAAGGGGACCAGTTGGGTGGTCAAGCGGAAGCATAGGGGCGGATGTGGATAATGATTGGACGAAGCAGAGAATGGAAGGAGCGGAGGTGGTTGGAAAGCGGAGCAGATATTGATATTGGAGCTGTTGGATCAGGTATATGACAGAAGCACTCTGTATCTGTTCAGCCATTCAAGATGCAGCTTCTCACTTACCTTCAGGAGGAAGATTAGTTGTCTTTACTGACAGTTTGGATTCCATCGCCATGTTCAACTCATTGAAGGCAACCCTCAGATTCAATTCTCTCCTCCTTCTCTCAGTTGACATTGTTATAGCTGCTTCAATTGACTTTCATGTCTTTCACATCTCAGGAGAGCATAATGTCATTGCCGATCATCTTTCTCATAATAGGTGCCGGGAGGCCCTGAAGTGTAATGAATGCCATCCAGAATGGGTTACAGCCCCAAGCCCACTTAGGCGCTCTAACATCCCAAATGGTGTCAACCAGCCAACTTTCTACCTGCCTGGTGAGCACAGACCAGCTGGCCTCACACAAGGGATTGAAAGACAGTGGAAGTGGCAAGAAGGGTATCTACATGAATGTAAGGTTCAATGTGTGTCAGTGCTGTGCACCCTTTGAGACTTACCATGAGCTGTGGGAAAGACTGTGACTCGACATTTGAAACCAATTCTGTCCAGGAAATATGGCAAATTACGGGCATCACCTGCCCTCCAAATTCACGTGGTAGTTGAATTGTGACCTGTAGTGGCTAGTAGACAGGGTGAAGGTTGTCAAGGAATTTGAATAAAAAGAGTACTTACAATGGTACTAAAATTCAACAGTGCTGACTGCGCTGTACTTCCTTGGAAAGATATGGAGAGAGAAATAGGCATGAAGCTAATGCCTTCATTGGCTGGGAGAGGCGAGGTGTGGATGATACTGGTGACAACAGACATGTGTCCATGTGGTAAGAGTTGTTCAATTGTGTTCCAAGTCGTGTTGATTGAAGATAAGGTAATATTCCCATGGATGATGGTCATTGAAGCTTGAAGGCCCCTGTGATCAATCAAGCTCAATCAAACATGTTTGCAGCATGTCACCTGTTTTTTTAACTCTGGCCTTTGCTTCATGTGCTCTGAAACATACCATGGCCAGGACAGGTTGTCAGCAGTCAATTCCCCTTGATCCCCAAGGTATGTATTCTTTTTATGCCAGTAACAGACTTACAGTGATATTCTTCAGTATTTTCATTGCAGGTGGACGTGTGGTATGATGTAGATAGTGCATATGTCATGTGAGAAATGACTAATCGTGCTGCAGAGGATCACATCAACAATCAACTATGCATGGATGATTCCACATACCCATGGCCTTCGAAAGCGGTATGTTTCATTTCATTTTTATCTACCAATGAATTTACAGAACCCTGCTAGACCTTTATCACAGACCTCCTCTTTGGTTCAATGCACCTGCGATTTTCAGAGGCACAGAAAAAAGCTGTGCTTAGTTGGGCGCGTGAAATGGGCACTCAAAATGTGCCTACCTTGTATGCACTTCGCAAAGCTCAAGATCATGTCCATAGTTGCATCGGAAATCCAACTTGCAAGGTTACAGCATCTTCCGGTAACATCTTTTATATAAATACAATCGACTCTGCAATCACTAAGGTACATGCATTTGCTTTAGTGTTGACCCTGATTGATCTGCCTCACCAGGACTATTCCAATCCTCTCACTTGCTTCTGCATGCATGACTATCCTGAAGATGGGAGAGGGAATATGTCTCAAGTGTACCATGGATCGAAGATGCTGCATGAGCTTCCTGAAGAACTACTTGTCCCATCTGTTTGCATCAACAACAACATCTACTTCCAGAATGAGCTGCTTCAGTCGACAACCAGATTTTTTATTGCTACACATTTCTTTCAAGGCAATATTTCTAGTCGCAATGCTGAGCGATTATCATTGCAGGTCCTTGCATTGGGACATCCAGTTGTATGGACAGAGGTACAATCACCATCTGAGTCTAAATTCCAACATCTTATCCCTTCCCAGGCAGGCTTTGCAGTAGATCCTGAGCGCATCATATTGGAAGTTTCATCATTTAAGCGGACCTACATAGACTTGCAGACCAATGTGCATTTGTGCAGGTTTACATGTAGGTAACTTCTACTTTCGTTTAGGTGACTACTCATAGGTTTCTAGCGACATCACAGTCCTTTGCTGCAGAAATGCCCAACCCCCTGCACGAAAAGTCAAATGGTTGACTCATCCTCACCATTCCCCTCATAATCTTCATGGACAATGTCTCTGGGAATGTGTTGAAGCAATGGAACAAAATCATGCAGTGTACATGTCTAATGCCTCCATACTGCATGAGATGCTTGAAAAGAAATTCTGTGTTTGTTTTGTGTCATCCTTGCCGCATGCTTCACCCATGGAGATCATCAAAGGCGGCAAAGAGTCAATCAGGTTTGTTTCTTTCAATTTCTTCAGTCGATTTGTCATGTTGATGTGTCCGTCAGGGCTGCCGTGGATGAGGGCATTGTTGTGTATGACTGCAAATACAGAGATGAGGTGATGCTAATCCCTTATGGTCTATTCGAAGCTGGAGATAACCCCATGCAGGTGGAAGAGTGTAGCAACGGCACTTTACACTGCAATTACTTCTGTCGCACATGCAAAGTAGGAGGGACGATGTCTATGAAATAGTCTGATGGAGGGTATCTTAAACTATTTGAGACAAACCTTTGTATTTGCTGGTGATCAATTTTTTGAAGCGGTGCATCAGATTGGAGAGCTTCATCAACCAGAAGAAACAATTCAGCAGATTCTCGAGCAGATTGAGCTTTTGAAGTTGTCTGGTGGGACTACAAATGTCCAGAATGCTGTCTCGTCGACTGGCACCCGTGACACTAAGTCCACATCAATTGTGAACCACCTCCTGGAACTCAGGAAGTGTCTGCAGAAATGAGAACCTGGGAAACCGGCAACCAATGAATGAGAAGTCTGACAGACATTGGAGAGGGAGTTCAAGGAAATGCTGGGAGGTCTCTCTGTGGAAGATCATATCAACCCTTTGCTTAGCATGACAGGCCTCAACATCCATCAAGACACGCCAACAGAGATTCTCCATACCATTCTCCTTGGTGTCGTGAAGTACTTTTGGGGTCAGACTTTCTGGATCCTCGACAAAGTGCACCTTGTCAAGATATTCCAAACCAGATTGGACAATATCAACAAAGACGGCCTTAATTCACCCACTCTTGGCACAGAGTATATCTGTTGGTACAGTGGTAGCCTGATCGGCAAACACTTCAAGAGTCTCACTTTGCGATACCAGGCTCGTCTTACATGCACTATTGACGATTTCCTCAATATCTCAGTTCAGTGTGCACCTAGCATTATCCTCACCAAATCGAAATTTCATTTTTTACTCCATATTCCCGGCCTGTATCTGAAGGTTTAGGCCACCTATCTCATTCTCAACTGAACGCTTTGAGTCCTTCAACCATGTCTTCCAACTCAGCTGTGTTCATAGCAACCGTCAAGCTCTGAGTCACGACTCATGCAATGTGTTTGCATATAATGATAAGCATGTCACTACTGGGGGTTTTGGGATGGAGTCAAAAAGCAAGCAGTGGGTGCACACTGCTTCAGGTGCCCTCAACTATATTGCCAATCACCCAGAGCAATGCTTGGGTGTTCCCACAGTGCACGAGAATCATCCAGGTGAGTTTGTCGCAACATGTCCGTTCTTAATTCTAATGAATTTTTGAGGCATGGCAACAGTTCCAACTTCATCAAAGACCTCGCCTGTGCCATGGACATCAACACACTCAAGCATGCTCCAGCCAGACACAAAGTTAAACAATGCTGTATTTCAAGCGTCTTCAGTCATTGCTGTGGATGGGGACAAGGTCACCATTGAAAAATATGCAATTTTGCATGGCAATGGACAGACTCATGAATGGTTCATAAGCATGCTGCTCATCAACAGCAGAGAGTGTGCTGCTGAATACGCCAGGAGTGAAGGCTGAAGTGAAGGTCAAAGTGTCATAATTGGGTATCTGTGAAGTTGGCAGGAACTCCTGGAGAAATTCCCCAGCTGGCATCGGGCCAACAACATGACCTTTCATCTCATAGCCCATGGCATTGAGAGTTTCGAGCCGGCATTGTGTATGAGTTGTGTAGGGCAACATTGTGGAACTACCAAATTTAAAGGGAGTGTCAAAGATAGAGGGATCTAGGGATGATGCAGGAGAAGGCAGAGGCCCTACCGGTCGTGCAGCAGGGGTGTCGGTCCCATCACCAGGTACCTCTATGATGTCAGGCACAAGGAGCATGATATTTGTAGATACAGTATTACAACTATAGTACAGTGAAATTGATATATAGAATGATGTAACAGTTGGTGGGGAAACTGGACTGTATGTCCCGAATTAGATGAGGGAAGAAAAGAGACAAAACTAGTCATCATTCGAGCTTATATAGTGAATGACTTGGTCAGTCAGATGTTCCCAAAATTGGGTGCAGGCACTGAAGTCTGATAGGCAAATGCTGGTGAGCTGGACTCTAAAGTTAGCACCAGTGGGAAGCATGCTTCAAGGACCTGATCATGAGGGACAATGATGATCACCTACAAAGAAACACTTTTCATAATAACACTAGTATAACCATAATGAGTCTGACTCCCAAGAACACGTCATGATCACGCCTGTTCTTCAAGCTTCAGGTCAGAATGACTTTAACAACAAGACACTACTTACTACGGAACACGATAATTTCACACCTTGACTATTGTCGCATCGTTATCGCTAACACATGAGTGACAAAAAGATCAGAAGTAAGGAACAAGGTTTCAATGCTTAAGTAGTGAATGGCAGATTTAGACTCCGCCAGAGACACCCGAAGTGATTACAATCTTGCGCCTCAGGTGTGATATAATGCACGCGAACGTGTCAAAGGCCTTACTGACATTCTGAGCCAGGTTGCCTGCTCAGCCTCCATCCACCACCTCAAGTCTCTTCCAGAGGTACCATACCCTTGTCCGTCTTTCTGTCCTTCAAAAAGCTACTTAACCCTAATGCAAAATTACAAATGTCACCCAAGAACCTACTAGACATTGGTATGGTAGAATTTTTCGTACATAATCGGCTGGTCAAGGTCTGCGCTGGATTGGACAGATTCACCTGAAGTATTGAATCTGACAAGGCATCATTACTACGGTACGTGTTAATTTTCAAATGTTCCTATCCACTACTCAGTGACTTGGATGGGTAGGACACTAAAGGAATCCGCATCTTCATTTCCCCCCAAATTTGTCTCTTACCACATTCTCCCATGCCTTGCCTCAGCAGCAACCATCGTTCCTCTCGTCCTCCCATTTAGAAAGAACATCGCACCCAATGACTATGGTTCAGTCATTGTGGCACCCTTCGTCAAACTATTTGCAAGTGCTGGCTGTGGCACACGTATTGCGCTTCTTGACAATCTCCTGACTTCACAGAGAAACTGGATAAGAAGACGGTTGTTAATAAGATTTAGCTAAACTTGGTATGATTCAAGTTTCATCAACTCTTGCACAATAGCTCATTTCATTCTCATCCTTGCAGCAGACTGGCTTCACTGACACGGTCGCTGTTATTCGAGAAGCTACTGTCTGTGCTATTGTTCTACTTTCCTCCAAGGTATGTCAACTTTCAGGTATAAACAATGTCGCTAATTATGATTTGTACAGCTATCTGACCATATACTCAACAACAAACTCCTCCACCACCTCACCCACCTCCAATCAGACCTGAAAGCCTCCATCCGCACCAACACATGTATTCTCATCAGCCAGCTGGGTATAATACCAAACGAAAAGTTCTCGTTCCTGCATTCAGCATGGCACTCAAGGATTCTTTCATCCATGCTCGTGTTGCGGGCGTCATGGCGTTCATGGCAACTGCATGGAGTGCTTCGAGATTGATGACGTGGCTAGTAAAGTTATTTCAGCTGTTGTAGGCACCACACTATAAAGAAAAGTGAGTCTGCAGCTCTTGCTCTACTACTTTGATGTATGCTGATGGTTACAAATGTACAGGTTAGTTCGTGATCAGGCATTCAAAGCTGTCAAGCTTTTCGTCAAGCGTTTAGAGGCTCATGCTTCGACTATGGTGGGGCTGGAGTCCATGATCCAGTTTATATCACTTATGCCACCCTTTTTACAGCTAGAAACGGCATCCACAGAAGACGGGGAAGATTTACAAGTGAGGCTTCCGGGTGCATACACCCAGGCTGGCATTGTGAACTCAGAAATGGGCGCAGCAAGCTGCTCTCACAGGGTGGGCTGTATTGTCCCTTGGTACAAAGGCATGTTTAATTTGTCTTTCTTGAGATTGATACCTTACAAAGATCTACCGCTCAGCTTGCCCCTGCAGATATGCAAAAAATGACCTCAAGTACTACAAATGCATCAATATCGGCACCAAACATCAATGGGCGAAATGGCATCCTCGTCTCTACCTACAAGTCGCTCACCTGATCCATGGAGGACATCCAATCCTCTCTCCCAGATCTCACGCATGCTCTCCCCACAACCCCGCAGATCCATTGCGCCCTCCACTCTCACACCAGCATTCTCACCCGCTTTAAGCACTCGATCAACACCAGTATCATGTGATGAGGCTCAGGAGTCAGGCTGCCTTTACTCATCCTTGACCTTGGCGAAACTGTCTTCTCTGAACCAGTCCCAGCTACGACCACCAGTACACCTACCCCATCAAGTGTTGCCAATCATCAGCCCAAGACTGTCGAGTCTCAAGAACCACCTGCCAATGAGCTGTCATATACCGGATCCAAGCACCCCCAATACCACCTGTAAACATCCCCACGCCTGGTCCGACCCCCTGTTTCCCCATCCACTCCATTCCTCCTTCTCCGACAATGCATGAAGTACATCTCAGCAGGATTAGCCCTGCTACCTCTGCCTGACCCCGTTCTGCTCTTCCGACACTACCCCTATGTCCTCCAACCCCATACCCCTTCCATCCGACCCTATCTGGGGTTCTGCTCCTCTGCCCTATCGATCTGCCCAATCCTACTCCTACTCCCTCTGCTTTTCTGACCTGCTCGGATCCTTCAGTTCCACTCATATTCCCCCACCCGACTATTAGTCTGCCCGACCACCTCACCGGTCCACTCCTAGACTAGGAACCACTCAACTGGTCCTATCCCCGTTTAGTATCATAGTTCCACTTTTCAGATCACTGGTAATCCCTATACCCTAGTGATTCTGATCCGTCGCGTACATACTGTTCCCCAAGCCTTATTCTCATATGTCTCAGTCATCCTATTGTAAGCCCGTACACTCAGCACATAGCCTTCTGCTATGCTATGCTCATTACTTAGAGTATATAAACCTATATACATTTGTCTGTAGATACTCAGTCTGAATATTACCTTTTCTAAGCTCTGCTCCTCTGTTCTTTGACTTGGGCCTGATCCTAGTCAACTCCTGTTAAAAGCCAGCCTAGGGGATTGACTCCCTAGGTCGGCCATCCTCCAATCCTCCAATCCTCCGCTCCTCTGTTCCCCCATTCCCCCATTCCCTCATTCCCCTGCTCCCCCATTCCTTCATTCCCCCATTCCTCCATCCCTCCACTCCTCCGACTTCCTGTGTGTCGGAACTAGACCCCGCACTCTCGCATCTGTCCCCTCCATTCCGCTCTGCTTCAGACTTCGTCCAAGCAGTTCCTTCCACTCCGCTTCTACTGTTGGTTCTGACCACAGTAGTCTCCCGCCTCCCTCCTGTCGGGCAGAACAACCCCCGCCCAACTTTCCCATGCTCACCTAGTAGTCCATTGGTCCTCCTTCAGAGGACCCCCGTTCCGATGTCCTGTCGGAACTCATAGAATTCATGTCGGACTACATTCCAAAATTAGGGGCATGTACTCGGGTAAGGGGTGCAGGGTACGAGCTGAAGCCAAGCCCCTCAGACTCCGCTTTACCCCTGAGCATGGTCTTAACACGAGCCCATTTTCTACGTCATCATCTACACGAGATCCTGTATCCGTCTTTCTTCCTTAGAGCACAAATATCTCACCTTGAAACGACTTGAAGGCATAGTTGGGATCCCCGTCAACTGTACACAGCTCTGTCACGTGTCGAAATGAGAAAAGATATGCTATGCTTATATGTGGAGGGGAATGAGAACATAGATTGCGCGAATGTCATAAATAAATCTCTGCTGTTGTAAAAATGTGATTTTGGATCCCAACAACTGAAGGTCATAGCTTGTAAACGCATAGTTTGCAAACTGATTTGGAGGCCAAAAAAATGCGAAACTCCTGATATGGCAGTTGTGCCCCTGTTCTATTAATATGTACTATAGTATGTTCTCTGTAAAGTACTATCTACTAGATTTTGAATTGAATGGAAGATCTCATGATTCATAAATGATTAGGAGCGGGGAGCTTGGTATGGTGGCTATGGTATGTGATGTGTGTGTAGTACTATCATGGTATGCAGCATATGTTGGGTCATCAAGTCATTAGAACAGTAGCCATAGCACAAATTCATCCCTAGAATATTATTTTAATTGTGTGAATGACTGCAAGGAGAGAACTCACCCATCAAATCAGCAATTTCAATCATTGCACCATGCAGGGTGTACCAGTCGATGCAAGAGCGCACCAATCTTTTGATTGGACCTGGTGCTCACGGAGCGACTGCTGCCTCGGGTATGGAAGTTAGGCACCACGGCAGGGTCGAGATACCCACTAAATACATACCATGTTTGCCGCTAACAATTCCAGTTGCGTCTTTTAAATGTGAGTTTGGGTTAGATAAATTAAATATGAGAAAGACTTAGACGAGTGTTGCCAATCTGAGGTATGTAAATGATGCAAGACATCTAATGTATGTTGGTCAAATCAATGTGATCAGGGAGATTGTTAAGACTGTGCTCAGGGGTAAAGCGGAGTCTGAGGGGCTTGGCTTCAGCTCGTACCCTGCACCCCTTACCTGAGTACATGCCCCTAATTTTGGAATGTAGTCTGACATGAGTTCTATGAGTTCTGACAGGACGTTGGAACGGGGGTCCTCTAAGGGAGGACCAATGGACTACTAGGTGAGCATGGGAAAGTTGGGCAGGGGTTGTTCTGCCTGACAGGAGGGAGGTGGGGAACTAATGTGGTTGAAACCAACAGTAGAAGCGGAGCAGAAGGGACTGCTCAGATGAAGCCCGAAGCAGAGTGGAATGGAGGGGATGGATGTGCGAGAGTGCGAGGATCAGTTCCGATGTGTGGGAAAGGCGGCCAATGTGTGGGAAGTCGGACAAGTGGAGGAATGGGGGAACGGGGGGGGTTAGAAAAGGTAATATTCAGACTGAGTATCTACAGACAGATGTACATGTGTGTTAGGTACTGTGCTGACTCAGGAAGCAGAGGGGTCGGGGCTTGGCTTCAGCTCTTGTGCTGCGCCCTTAGCCGAGTATGTGCCCCAAATTTGGAGCGGGTCCGACGATAGGACGAGTGGGGAGCGGAGCGGAGAAGGCAGGGAGTGATGCAGAGGGTGGATAGGAGCAGGGGGAATGTTTGGTAGGGGCAGGGAAGGTGGAGGATAATGCAGAGGGACAAGGGAGAATATTTAATAGGGGCGGAGTATAAGGGAAAGACTTTAGAGCACGGCTCTAAGTCGGAGCGGAGGGTCAGAGGGTCGGAGGTGACAACAAGTTGAGACTTGTGTCCAGAGGAGGCGAGGTCCTACTGAGAATTCCCACAAGATGTAACTGCGAGAAGACAAGTAATATTAAGACTGAGCAAAATATCTGAGTACATGATATGTTATATACTACTATGTATGAGGCAGTGGCCAGGATAACTATGTTGTAAAGCTATGTACCAAGGATATAGTTTGTAAGTATTTTACACAGGCGAAGACATAAGTCGGAGCGGATATCAATATGTACGTGTTGGATCAGCGATCAGGCGTTAATAGGAATTACCGGTGATCCGGAAGTAAGGGTCTATGTACCGAAGGGGAAAGTATATATCTAAAATGGGGAAAGAGATCCAGATGAATGGAGAGGATATGGAAGGGGACCGGTTGAGCGGTTGAGCGGAAGCGTAGGGCGGAATGCGGACTTGTGATTGGACGGAGCGGAGGATGGATGGAGCAGAGGGGGTCAGAAAGCGGAGCGGATATCAATATCAGAGCGGTGGGATCAGGTATATGACAATATGTTTATATACTCTAAGTAAGTAGCATAGCATAGCAGGAGGCTATGTGCTGAGTGTACAGGATTACAACAGGATGACTGAAATATACCAGAATAAAGCTCAGAGAAAAGTATGTACACAACGGATCAGAAATCACTAGGGTATAGGGATTATGTTAGTTGTGGTGATTGAGCACCTTATGGTGCGAGTTATTTGTCTTATGATGTTGCTTCCTCTATTGGACTCTTACTTGGCATGTGATGTGAATTCCTTACTTACTTAGGCAGTGTTTACACTTGTTTACATAGACTCGCCCATAGGTAGCAAGTCCTCTGTTGGTTGCTCTTTAGCAACTGACACTGGACTATAGTCCTGTTCACTCTCATTAGCTCACTTGTGGCTTGCTTCACTTGGTTATTCTAACAGGATATACAATATCCTGCCTGTTAGAAGGGAATGAATATTCAAAAGACCCAGTTTTTCTAGGCTCACGTACAACAGAACACAACACCAGTTTCCTCTATAATATCATTGTCAGCAAGGCTTTCTGTTTCTTGGTTGTCAGAATGACATGCATATGATAAGCGAGCATGTACCGATAGTGGCCAAGTGTGTGCCAATCTGATTCATTTGGTCAAGAGTCCAAAACATTGAAGCAGCAGAGGATTGTCCCAAAGTTGTTGCTTCTGTTTTTTTATCAGGTAATTCTGGCAGTCACTGCAGCAGTATAATGACTTACCTCCGATGTAACAAGCAAGTTCTCTCCGTATGCGTCTCACTTGAGAGCATTCCATCAGGAACTGATGCGGAAAAAACTCAAAGTGTTTCCTGCCAAGAGTAAGAATGCTCAGTCAACCAGAGTGACATCCTTGGGGAACTACTCACCAATATTGAGCTTCGAGCTCAAGTCCTGTGAAGTCAAAATCAAACTTGAGAAAGAAGAAAAGGCAAAAATAACATACTCTTATGGTTCCATTCGCTTGGCTGTATACATTCTCCAAATAACAATTCACCATTCAGGACTTCTAGCCAAGCAATGACATGCCAGTCAGGAACCACATAATATTATTGAAATTGTTCTTCTCCCATGAAGATTGTTGGGAGAACAACCAGCGACCACCCATCTTCATTCGCTGCAGCTCTTGCCGCATCAATGAAATCCTCGAGATTGTGTAGACTCAGTTAAGTTTTTAGGTTTGCCGGTGTGAACATGTTTTAAAGACACATGATGTGAACACATCACTTATAAAATCGGCCAGCACTC